>NW_024725489.1:8608254-8712445 GCF_018991925.1 Homarus americanus | reverse complement strand
CTTCCCAGGACCTGTTTGTTTTTGACTCACTTTTCCCCGACCTCTCTCTGACAGCGAAACCCCCTTCGGGGTGACAATTCCACGCTCCAGGGATGCAGACAACGTCTTTACCCCTCACGAGACAAGTGTACTCCGTCACGACTGTACAGGTAGTCGTTGCCAGCTATCAATGAATGCCCAACCATTGTTTGCACAATGTTTTCCAGTCGGCAATTTATGCAATTGCCCTGGACAGCCATTCACGACCAACCCCTCTTCGGCAAGACACCACATACTATCGGGATCCCTCCTATCTCTAATCTTCCCAGCCTCCCTATACCTCTTGAAAAGTTCCTCCACTCCTAACCTTACCTATGTCGTTTCCTCCCACACTAAGACACACTACTGGATTGGTACCTCTGACAAAACCCTGTCCTAACCTCTCAGCTACATGCCCTATCCAGCCCCAGGAAAACACACCCTAGTCCTACGTTTCTTATCTCTCGCACAAAAGCCCAATCTACAAACCTCACCTGGCTGTCCCCAACTACCACGACCTTACCTGTGGGCAGGGTTTGTACAACTGCCCTTTTCTCTCCTTGCTACATACCGTCCTGCCTCTTCTCTTCCTCGCCAGCTTCCTGCAGCACCTGGTAAGGGCTACTACACTCCACACCCTGGTCAGCTTTCCTGAGCCTGACCCTAGTCCCCTTGGAGACAACCACTCTCCGCCTGCTCCTCCTTCACAGGTGTCCTGCTGGGCAGGACACCTACCTGTAGGAGTTCCATCCTGAGGGCTTCATTTTCCCCTTTAGAGTGTCAACCTCACTCCTCAACTTTCCCAGCTGCCTTAACAGCGTGGCAAGGAGGAGTCGTCTTTCCCCTCCCCTCCTCTTCCCCAAGACACAACGATCCAAGGCGGCCATTTTCCTTGATCTCTAACGGAGCACTTGCAGGCACATTCTCCAAGCTGGGTCAGGTAGCAACACACACACACACACACACACACACACACACACACATATATATATATATATATATATATATATATATATATATATATATATATATATATATATATATATATATATATAAACCTCACTCCTCAACTGCCCCAGCTGCAAATACATTGGAGATCCGAGTAACTCATGTACTTATATCTCCTCACCCACCACGTATAACTAGTGACCTACTGCCTCCCTCACCAGTTACTCTTGTTGCCCGATGGTTTGTAGCATTACGTCGGGTAACTGTCCTTGCATCTGTGCTATCCGTAACAAATATTGTACAAACTGTGAATGTGTGAGAAACAACCGCCGATGTGTGGGATGCAAGAAGGGGAACAACTGTCGGAATCCCGAAAGCAGGGATCCTTCACAGGAGGACACAGTGGATATCGCCCATAAAACACCACCTGACGATATCCTGAATGATAGCAGTGAGTCCACTCAGTCTAAAACGTAGTGCCAATAAATGCTGCTACAACACTTGCAGATGAACACGAGGTGAATGACAGACAGCCATCAATCACATTGGAAAGGCATGTCGAGGGAAGATGCAGAGAAGTGGGCCTAAAAACCTACGCAGAGGTTCTCAAGTGGTATCCAATTAACATCTTTGAACCACCAAAATGTCGAGCTTACCAAAGAAATGATCAGGGAGATGACTCGCCTCATGCTAAATTACACTCATGATAGCTCCCTAGCCCCAATAGCTCTCCACATACTGGTAATAATACCTTCTCTATTATGCCAGAGATCACATGCAAAGAGTAAATGCAAGGGAAATGTAGCTGCAATGAACAGAAGACAGATCATGTGGGAGAACGGGACTCTTGGAAATCTCCAAAGTAAGGCAAGGACATTGCAGGAGGAGGAAAACAATTCACAGAGGATGTTGCCAGAAAGTTTGGTAACAAGATGCGTGTGGGAAAAGTATCCTCGGCAATAAGATCTATCTTACAGAGGATCCCTTTGTGGTGAGCTGCCAATAAACAGAGACCTTACAACAACAGAAGGATAAACATCCCCCTGCAAATGCAGAGGAAGTTATCATCAGGTTCCCGGGTGACTAAGTCCTTCCAAACGCTGTCATGTTCGAGAAAATAACAGGAGGCATGGTGTGGAAAAAAGTACTAGAGTCACAGGGGTGGGGTAGGCCCTTCAGGCCTGGATGCATACGAGTGGAGAAGTAACCTTCGCACTAACAAGTTTAGCGACGCAAACAAGAATGTCTGCATTGCCACCACCGCCCTTGCAAGAAGGCTAGCAACATCTTACTGCCATCACCTACATGCTCTGACGGCCTGCCGCCTCATCCCCCTGAGCAAAAATCCTGTATATAGGCCTATGGGGTTGGGGGAAGTGCTCAGACGGATCATTGGAAAATGCATAAAGGAGGTGGTCATTGATGATGTCAGGGCAGCAGCAGGAAACCTGCACGTATGAACTGGCCACCAGGCTGGGGCTGAAGCTGCTATTCGCGCCATGAGAAAGCAATATAAGCAGCGTGATTGTGAGGCACTACTCCTGGTTGACACTTCAAACGCATTCAGCATAATCCGCAAGGTTACACTGCACAACATCAAGATCAAGTGTCCAAGCTTTGCAATGTATGCTAAAAACACCTACAGGAACCCGACAGACCTCTACAGTATATAACAAGCTTCAAGGTCCAAAGAGGAGGTGAACTACGCAAGGAGATCCACTCGCCATGGCAATGTAAGCAATAGGTCTATCCGTGCTCCAACACAAATAAACTATGAAATAACGAAGGTCAGGCAAATGACTTATGCTGATGACCTTACAGGAGCAGGAGAAGTGGAGGACTTCAAAAAGTGGTGGGACTTGGTAACACAATACGTGGTTCACAAATACGGTACCAACCAAATGTCAGCAAGTCCTTCTTCATTGTGAAACCAAAATACAATGACCAGGCTATAGAGGTGTTCAACGGAAGTGAGATAAAAATAACTAAGGACGGCCAATGACATTTAGGTGAGGTAATCGGCACGAACGATTTCAGGACCGAGTACAAAACGGGAAAGGTAAATCAGTGGGTGAAAGAAATCCAAGCTCTATCGGAGATTACTAAAACTGAGCCACTGGCAGCATCTGCAGCATTCAACCATGTAGTCAAGCATCTCTGGAATTACCTGATGTGCACTATACCTGATATCAGACCGCTTCTCCACCCTCTGGAATAAACCATCAAGGTCGCTTTTATCCTAGCACTAGTGAAAGCCATTATTTAAACTAAGCAGAAAGATCATTCCTTGTACTACCACAGAGACTGGGAGGAATGGGATTGACTAACCCAGAGGATCTTGCTGCCACCGAAAATCAGAACTCTGTCAAACTTACGTCAGACCTCACCGAGCACGTAATAGCTATAGTGTTGGGGATAGAGGCCTCGAACTGGCTAACAATGATACCAATAAGGGCAAAAGGCTTCATCCTTAATAAACAAGAATTTACAAATGCTATTGCTCTAAGGTATGGCTGGCCAATAGAATTTTTTTTTTTTTTTTAGGAATAGTACCTATGCGGACCTAAAGCTAAAATGCTGGGATAAAACACCAGCGTCTTTTTGGTTAAATGTACATCTGCACCACTAGTGTGGGGGGGGCGGGGGGTGATGCTCGGTAAGAAACTGGAGGGTTTCTTGAGAGAGATTGGTGGTTAGCATTCTGGCAACCTTCTCTGCTGTGTATGTTTCTCCTAGCAAATTGTGTTCCAGGGCACTCTATGAGGTAGTGCTGCAGTATGTTTTCTGCATATGCGCTGCTCTGCTGGTGCTGGTACAATTATTTCCCAAATGCATGGGTATCCCAGTCTCAGTCAGTGGAAGTTGATTTCTTCTCTTCTTGTTATATCCTTCATGAGTGGTGGTCTCTCATAATTCGTGACCAGATAGTACCACCTGGCCGATCGTGATACTGGTGTTAATCTTCTATGTTTGTCTATTTTTCACTGGGCAGTTCGTGTTATTGTGGTCTTCTTTATCTGCTCCTGACTAGGCAGGATGTTCATCTCAATGTTTCGCTGTCCTAACGCAGCCTTGGCAGCAGCATCAGCTCGCTCATTCCCTGGGATTCCGATATGATTAGGCACCCAGTTAATGATAACTTGCCGATCTTGTAGCTTTAAACCTTGCAGTAGTCCAATAACGGATGTTATGAGATGAATGTTGTCTCCAGGTTATCTGCATTGTAGTACTTCGATACCACATCGTGACTCAGTGTGTATTGCAATGCCTTGTTGACTGTTTATGGAAGCGTGTCTTAGGGCTCCAGGTATGGCAGCTAGCTCAACTTGCAAAGTAGAGCATCCATCTGAGGTTCTCCAAAGGGACGTGTTACCTCCTTCTATAGTGAAGGCTGCTCCTGCCTTTGTACTGGTGGTCTCTGCGGAACCGTCTGTGTAAATACACTGTACTATTGTGAGGTGTTAGAGCCTTCATTTTTCTTTCTGCTATCTGTCGGAGCTCATGTGGGTTACAGTCAGCCTTTCTTGTCCCAGTTTGTAGAATGTTGAAGACTGCTGGCGGGGACGCCCACGGTGCTGGGGTGCTGTAGTCTGGACTCATTGTATCAGGTCCTTTGCTGAGGATTGTGTCTTTCAATTTCAGTCGATTTATAGCGTCAGCTGCGCACAATAGCCATGTTTTCTTGTTAATGACATCTCTGTTAAGGTTCAGTGCTAGTAAGAGTCCATTCTTGATGTCACTTTCATGAGCCCTGGTAATTGTTCAGCTCTGGTTTGGAAAGATGTGAAACCTGTCTCCATGTGTAAGTTTTCAATTTTTGTCCACATAGCGTTATTCTGGGCAACCTCTAATTTCGCCCACTGCCCCTCAGACAGTGTGTTAAGAGCCGGTGTCGCATAGTCTGTTAATGATCGAATGGCGTGTATATATGGCGTTCTTTGGACTACATGTCCCGCACCCACCTTGGGTCCTGTCATGGCTCTCATCATCTTGACTGTCTTGCCTATTCGGTCTCTTAGATAGTTTATCTCAGTGTCAAATTTGAGGCATTTGTCAATCCAGATGCCCAGGTATTTGTATACATTGACCCATTGTACGGCAATACCTTGTATTTGAAGTTGTGTTACGGGCTCATTGTGTCCAAACCTCATGGCTTTCGATTTGGGGATTGAAATCTTGAGCCCGAGACTCATACATTCTTCACTGATGAGATCTAGTGCTCTTTGGACTTTGCTGATTTGGTTTCTGCTTTTTACCATCAGTGCTAAGTCGTCAGCATAGCATAGCAGTTTGGTACCCTCTTGAAAGGGGAGCCGACACAAGTTTTCCATGAGGATGTTGAAGAGAGTTGGATTAAGAACTCCTCCTTGTGGTGTGCCATTTTCCAGTCTTTGCTGACCTGAGACTTGTCCTTCACAGGTAACTCTTGCTGTTCTGTTTTGGAGATAGTCAGCAATCCAAGCCAGTAGGTGTCCCTTGACGCCTTTCCCTGGCCAGAGTGGTTACAATGGCCTGTGCATTTGCCAGCTCAAATGCTTTCTCTAGATCAAGGAATACTACGATTGCCTTGTTTTGACCAATCGATCCCAGGAGAGTGGCCTAACTGTGTGCAGTGTTGACACCTTTGGTGAATTCAAAGAAATTGTGGTGAAGTGGTCCAGTTTTCCAGAGGAGTCGTGTAAGGACCATCCTTTCGGCGGTTTTGCCGATGCATGCTGTTAGTGATATTGGTCTGAAATTCTGGGGATCATTGGGTTTGGGAATAGGAACAATGTTTGCTCTTTTCCAAGCTGACGGGAGTTTGCCTGCTGACCATGATGCGTTTATAACTGTTAGGAGAGCAAGTTCACCAGCTAGTCCTGCATTGCTGAGCAATGAATAGGTTATACCATGACTGCCAGGAGCGGTGTCTTTGCTTGTTTTCCTGGCCCTTCTGATTTCTTCTATAGTAAACAGACAGTCTGTAGTGTCAGCTTGTTCAGTTCCATGTCTGACTACTACTTCTCTCTCCAGTTGTACTTGCTGTAGATGAAGTCTTATTTCAGGAGGTAGTTGAGCTGATGATGAGCGTTCTGCAAAGTGCTCTACCAAGCGATTTGCTTCCTGTAGTGGTTGGGGGTGGGCTGGAGATCTGGGCAGTTTTCCTGTTGCTATCCTGAGTTTTCTCCAGAGTTCACTCAGGCTGGTGTGTGCATTAAAGGTTCCACATCACTCGAGCCATTTGTCTTCCCTAATTTTCTGAGTAATTTGACGAGCATGTTGGACAGCAGCTCTCAAGAGTTTTACTCCCTCAGGGGAAGGGTATTGTCGAAGATGTCTTCTGAATGTGTTGATTCTGTGATTCTGTTGTCTGATTTCGTCATTGTAGAACCAGTAGTCTTTGTGGTGTCTATTTGTAGGGTTTGTTTTTGGTATTGCTCTCTCTGCTGCATGTTGTATGGCATCAGTAAGGTCCTGGTTTAGTTGGTCAATATCTTCTACTGGTTCATAGTTCGAAAACCATTTTTGGAGTTCATCTTGATATAATTTCCAATTTGCTTTCTTGGTATTCTATCTGGGTGGCGGACGTGGGGGAGGAGGGAGTAGTTCCATTCTCAAAGTAGTTGTCGTTGCAAAGTGGTCACTGGTCAGTTCATCATCTATCTCCCACTGAGCTATTGGAACGAGCTCAGTGGAGATGAATGTGAGGTCCAATGTTCCTCCCGATATGTGTGTTGGTTCCCCAGTATTAATGAGCGTTATTTTTGGAACATCTGTCAGCAGTTCCACTAGGTGATGACCATCCCGATTCATTTTTGTGGTCGAATTGAACGTTGGATGGTGGGCATTGAAGTCCCCAGCAATGAGCACAAGTTCCTGTGTTGCTTGTGTCAGTAGTTCACCGGCTTCAAGTCGTTTGGTAGGCGGTTTATAGATGTTGTATACTACAAGACTGTCGTTTGCCAGGTGTATCCGAACAGCTTGTGTCTCTACTCCATCTCCACAGTGAACTGGTTCTACTTCTGAACTGGGGATGGTCGCCCTGACGAGAATCATGCTGCCATGGGAGTTGGGCCCCTTTTGCACAGAGTACTGTTGGTATCCAGGCAAGCGGAATTGCTTATCTTTGGACATCAGGGTTTCTTGCAGAATGAAGACATCCATATTTTTAGCTATGGCTGCTGCTTGTACAGTATGCCGTTTGTTGGACAGGCCTTGTACATTCCACTGTGTTATCTTGAGATTACAAGGAAGTGGGGCTATTCTATCATTATCTCCTCGTCACTGGTGCTGTAGTTGCTCTCGGCGTTCAAGGTTGAGTCGCTCTCCTCCTCGTCCGTTAGGAATGGTGGCTGTTTCTTAGGCACCTGCTCTGAGGGAGGAGCAGGAGGTGGAATCCCGCTTGTTTTGGGAGGTATCTCGGGAGTTTTTTCTTTTCTCTTCAGGGTGCTGTCGCTCTTGTCTGTGATCGTGTGTTTGCTGACAGTCTGTGCTTGTTGTTCTATTCCTCGTGAACTGTTGCAAGGGGCTTGAGGTTTCACGGTTTTGAATGATCTCTTGGATGGCAAGTTCTTCCTCTTGTCTGATATCTGTCTCAAGGGCGTCGTCTGTTCCACTTGTAGTTGTGGAGTTTTGGGGGTCTGGTCTTCCTGCATCTTTTCTGTGAGCTGTGTCATAACTGCATTTATTATATTTTCGGTGTTGGTATCTTGTTTCTGTATTATCGTAGAGAAAGTCACTATCATAATAGTGATCATCAGTTTTATTTGTTCTTCGGTAAAAGCACCTTGTAGATTGGCAGGCTGGGGTGTATTCAGTTGGGTGGTCGCCTGAAGGGGTTTCAGTGTCCCAGGCAATATGGTGTTCTCCACCAATACTGAAGTGTTCTGTCCTTTTACTGCTACACAGCTCTGGAGCTGCGGTTGTGGAGTCCACTGATTTGTCATGGTTTCTTGCATGGACTGATTTTGTCCTGGTGTCTTCAATTTTGTCCTGTAGCCTGCTGGAGGAAGTGCAGGGAAGGAATCCTCTGACAGTTGGGGCGGAGTGGGTGTTGGCTTGACTGTATTCTGTCGCTGTTGACCCCACACAAATGTGCTCTGAGGTGCTTCTGTTCTGTTTAGTGGTTGAATTTTTGCCATTGCAACTTTCATCCGCTCTCTCCTCTCTGGGCATGATGTGCTCCAAGCGTGATGTTTCTTTCCACAATTTGGGCACTTGGCTGTCGTGATGGTTCCGTCCTTGTGTTTTTGAATACACATTTCTGTCTTGTGGCTTTGGCTGCAGATGCCACATCTCAAGTTTTTGTGGCACCTGGATTGGTGATGTCCAAATTCCTGATATTTGTAGCACCGTAGTGGTTCTGGGACAAAAGGACGCAACTTGTAAGTTCCCCAGTTACCTGTAGGTCTACCTCCTCTGGGACTGTCCCCTTGATGTCCACTAGCATTTGCCTTGTCTGTGCTTTGTCCTGACTTGTAACACAGTGGTCTGCCTTGGTCACTTTTGGATGTTTTATGATGACTTCTACAGGTTGTTCCAGAGGATATCGTAGTAGGACCATTCTGATTGTTTTCTCCTCGGGGTCTAATGGTATTATCTTGATCGTCTTCCCGTTGAGATTGGTGACCTCGCTGAGGATCTTGGCTGTGTTGTGTACTTCATCACAGTCGGAATCTCGATGGTGGGTGGCTCTGCCACGGGGTGGATTGCTGGGGACATATTGTCTATGTCGGAGATGTTGTCTTCCTTCCAAGGCCTCTTGTGGCATTTTCCATCCATTGGTTACGTCTCTCTCGCTCGTCTTAAATCAATAAATAGACAATGAAGGCTCACTACACCTACCTAGTTCCTTGTTGCCCTAGGACCAGTGCCGTAGCCACCCCCCAACGGGGGTCGTAGGTTCGTGGCTCTGGTTTTGCAACAGGACCCCCAAAAAAGGAGGAGCCTACTCTACCCTATCAGCTAAACTCACCGTCCCAGCTCACACCCCTCTAAGGGGCCCCTTTGTGGCCTGTCCTAACGACAGTTCCCGCAGGGTTCCGTTAATACTGGGAGAATCGGTGAGGGCACTAAGAAATGTGAGCATAAAACACAGAGAAACAAACAAATCAATTCAACAGAGACGAGTTATCCACGTCAAAGTGAGAGTGGCGTGTGTGGTGACAGTAAGTCTGGGTAGGCGCCGTCGTTAGCAAGTGGAAGAGCGCGTGGGTCGGGAGTAACTGCGACATGCGTCTTCTCACAACGGTGGCTCACGCTGAACTGGCCAATAGAAGGTCCCAATGTGTTCGTGGCTCATCCTATGACATCGATCATACTGTACCATGGTGTGTAAGAAAGGGGGGTTTCATATGCATTAGGCATGACGAAGTAAGGGATCTTACAGCAATTATGTTGAAGGAAATCTTCAATGATGTCACGGTGGAACCGACCCTCCTTCAGTTGGAGGGTGAAAATCTCCTTCACAGGACTTCAAACACATCCTAACCTAACTTCAGTGCTCGAGGACTCTGGACGCGGGGACACCAAGCCTTCTTTGACATAAGGATTTTCGATCCAATGGCCACATGTCCCCATAACCTAGCTCTCAATGCAGCACACAAGAGGAATGATAATGACATGAATAGGGTATAACAGAACCTTTGCTTTATATCAATATTCACCCAAATGAATGACACCAACATATTCACCGAGTTTTTCAACAGTGACTCAATTGTTAACGATTATTCACGGCTGAGCTTGTAACTATCACAGAGGTCGAGCATAGGTCAGCTGATGAATCGACACAGCTAGCTCGCTTTCACGCCTCGTTCTCTCCTCTCTCACACTCAGAGGAGGAGACAGATATATACCACTTGATCAGGGAAGAAAATATAACTAAAGTGCTCTCTCAAAGTGTATTCATAACACTTCCCTGGAGAGAATTAAAAATTTATTCTCTCAGATTACAACTGTGTATATACAGGGTGTATTTGCTTCGCCAATAAAGGAAAACAGCAAGAAGTGTTTACATTAAGCCCTGCCACTTAAGGAGTTCCAGAACTTATTTAAAACAACTAATGTGATACCAAAACAGCTATCACAACGGCGTTTTGGGAGAGAATTCAGAATGTTGATCAAGGCAGCTTCACTCCTCTGGTGTTCATAACCTCTGGTAGGATGGGACCAAGTGCATGCTGTTTCTATGCAAGACTAGCCAAAGTGTTATCCGAACAGAAGTAGCAGCCCTGAAGTTACATTACAGCCTGGGTGAGATGTCGATTGTCCTTCTCTCTGCTAAAGTCTGTATTGCTTTGCCTCGGGGGAACGAGATCTTCGGCCCCAAAGCCGACAATGGTTGCAGATATTGACCTTGGGGCAACAGTCAATGAATGCAACATAGATCTGCGGCTTAACTAACTCGGCACAGCTAGGTTACCTACTTTTGTATTCGGACATTTAACTTTTAGGTAATAAAATTGCGGTGAAGGTGTGGCTATTGGGGGAGGTTGGAGGCAACGTGCTGCCACCACCTCCATGCTCTGACGGCCTGCCGCCTCATTCCCCTGGATAAAAATCCAGGATGTAGGCATATAGGAGTGGGGGAAGTGCTGAGGCGGATCAATGGAAAATGCATAATGGAGGTGGTAAATGATGATGTCAGGGCAGCTTCAGGGAACCTGCAAGTATGTGCTGGCCACCAGGCTGGACGGGAAGCTGCCATTCACGCCATGAGAAAGGTATTTGAGCAGCGTGATTGTGAGGCAGCATTTCTGGTCGACGCTTCCAACGCATTCAACATACTCAACCGCAAGACTACACTGCACAACATCAAGATCAACTGTCCAAGCTTTGCAATGTATGTTGAAAACACCTATAGGAACCCATCAGACCTCTTTATAACAAGCTTCAAGGCCCTAAGAGGAGATACCACCATACAGTCAACTGAGGGAACAACGCAGGGGGACTCTGTCGCCATGGTAATGTATGCACTAGGCCTGTCTGTGCTCCAACATACAATAAAATATTAAACAACCGAGGTCAAGCAAGTTGCATTCGCTGATGACCTTACAGGAGCAGGAAAAGTGGAGGACATCAAAAAGAGGTGGGACCTGATAACATCACGAGGTCCAAAAATAGGGCACCATCCAAACGCCAGCTAGTCCTTCCTCATTGTGAAGCCAATACACTATCAACGGTCAATGGAGGTGTTTGGTGGAAGTGCGGTCAAAATAACAAAGGATCGCCATAGACATCTAGGTGCAGTAATTGGCACAAAGGACTTCAAGACCGAGTACGTAACAGGAAAAGTGAATGAGTGGGATACAGAAATCCAAGCTCTGTGTGATATTGCTAAAACAGAGCCACATGCTGCTTTTGCGGTTATTCACCCATGGAGTTAAGTGTAAGGGCGGTAACGAGCGGGATGGTTGTCCGCCACTCGTTTGCTCGTTCGCGGCCCCACTAGTAGTGGGTAGACGGAGGTGAGAAGGTCGCTGCTGCTTGGTCACACATCAGATACCAGCCAGCCAGCTCCACAGCTGCACTTCCCCCGCTGTTCGATTACAATTCTGGTTGTGTGCTCATCTGAGGTTCCTGGGGCTCGTGGGCTGAATACCCAGTCCTTCACTATTTGGCTGTAAAACTCCAGACACCTACTCCAGCTACTACCGCGGCTGCCACGTCATCGCCACTTCCTCCACGCCCTATCCACCGTCCATGCCCTGACGTCTCTCCTGTGAGGCAACACATCGCCCACCAATGCCAGCGCCAAGTGAAGAAGCTGCTCTGGACCTTCCCCCTGAAAGAGGAACACCTCGTTAACGGAACATTCCACCGGGCTGCCGCCGTAGGAAATATCTGTACTTTGTTTGACTCCCATAGTTGTTTGACTCCCGTATTTGTTTATTTAATATTTGTGTGACAGTTGTCAATTATTGTGATTATTTTCGTAATAAAGAGACGTCAATCTCTAACGGTAGTTTGTTACTTCTTTCCTTTTATAAGATCCTGATTAGGCTGGCAAGGGATTTATATCCCATTTACATCAAGCATCGCTGGAATTACCTGATGCGCACTATCCCTGATGTCGGATCCTTCCTCTGGAAGAAGCCATCAATGTCACTTTTATCCCAACACTAGTGAAAAACCCTTACTTAACCCCAGCAGAAAGGTCACTCTTTGCACTACCACCGAGACTAGGAGGAATGGGATTGACTAATCCATGGAGCTTTCCCGTACAGATCATCAGAACTGTCAAGCTCACGGCAGCTCTCACTGAGCACATTATAGATCAGGATGCAGCAAGTCAGGTGGATACCAACGAATAAAACAAGATTCGACGGCCCATTACGACAGAGAGGCAGCACACCCAAAGTGGTAAACTGCAACAACTGTTGCAACAAGTGCCAGAGAACGTGAACAGTAGCTATTTCACAGGAGGTGGGCGCCTCAATCTGGTTAACAACGTTACCAATAAGGGCAAAAGGCTTCTTCCTTAATAAACAAGAATTCACAGATGCCATTGCTCTAAGGTACGGCAGGGCAGTAGAAGGTTTGCCCTCCCAATGCTTGTGCGGCTCATCTTAAGACATCCACCACCCCATGGTGTGCAAGAAAGGGGGCTTCGTATGCATGAGGCATGACGAAGTAAGGGATATAACAGCAAATCTACTGAGGGAAATCTGCCACGACGACATGGTGGAACCGCCCATCCTTCCATTGGACGGTGAGAACCTCCGTCACAGGACTTCAAACACATCCAACAAAGCCCGTGTGGACGTCAGTGGTCGAGGATTCTGGACGCGGAGACAGCGAGCCTTTTCGACATAAGGATTTTTTAATCCATGGCCGCATGTCACTGCAACCTAGCTCTCGATGCTGCACATTGGAGGAATGAGAACGACAAGATTAAGGCATATGGGGAGAGAATTCGAAACGTTGATCAAAGCAGCTTCACTCCTCTGGTGTTCAGAACCTCTGGTGGGAAGAGACCAAGTGCAAGATACTTCTATGCCAGACTCGCGGAGATCTTATCTGAACGGAAGCAGCAGCCCAGAAGTTATGTTACAGCCTGGTTGAGATGTCGACCGTACTTATTTCTGCTTAAGTCTGCCTTGCTTTGCCTCAGGGGAACGAGAGCATCGGCCCCAAAGCCGACAACGGTCGCAGATATCGACTTTGAGGCAACAGTTACTGAATGCCGCATAGATCTGCGGCTCAACTAATTCAACACAGCCAGGGTAGCTACTTATGTATTAGGAGAGTTAATTTTAAGGTAATAAAATGGCGGATAAGGTGTGGTTATTAGGGGAGGCTGGAGGACATTTAAAAAAAAATAATAGTAGTAGTAGTAGTAGAGAGAGAAACTTCCTCAGCCCTCTTTCCCCCCTGTGTTAACCTTGTTTCCACCGTACGTCAATCCTGCTTCATTGTTTATATGGAAATTAGGGCATCCTCAAAATTTTCAGAGCAAGTTCCTTCTGTCCACCAGTAAATAGCTAGTCTATATGCCTATGATTACTTAATTGTCTTTGCACTGATACTGGTAGCAAAATCATAAGAGTATAAGGAGAGAAAAAATATTAATAATAATAATAATTATAATTAATTTTTAATAATAAGAATAAGCATATCGTAACAATAATATTTACATGAGAAGTTCAAGTGGCTAACAGAAAGATATTGTGCTAACAGCGAGGGAATGAGAAGATCAGGAAATATGGCAAGAATATCTTCTTATACAGTTGGGTTATATCACTGGTGATAATATAGGAGTCCTCTCATACTACCGTTTTTGTTTTCGAATACTGCCCAATCACGTAACAGAATTAGCTCTTCTTCCTGTGGGTGGATTGACTTGGTTTATTTTGACTTTGGATCACGGGTTGGATTGTTGTAGTGCTGGCAGAGTCTGGGGCCACCAGGCCCTTCGTTGATGTCTTCCCTGCGAAGGATGGTTTGGGCTGTGAGGGTCGTCCATGAGCTTGTTTCCAAACCTTCTTTCCTAGGTGATGGAACCTGACACTGAAGGCCTCCATTTAATTTCTAAGGTGGATGGTTTCCACTGTCTTCTGGTATGGTTGCGCTTGGCCACTGACTGACCTCAGACGCTTGTTTTGGAAGCTCTGTAGTTGTTGTAGTGTAGTCTTCCCGAGTATGACGGGCCTTGTACAGGTCGACTTGTATCTTCTTAGGCATTAGCTAAAAATGGAGGTGGGGGCTTTGGTTTTCCTTAGTTTGTCCTTCACGTAGGACGTGATGCCCGTCCGAGAGATGATGAGGCCGAGAAACCTGCCTTGTTTAGAATACTCAATCTCTTCATCGTCGATCATCAATGGGGCCAGCCTGAATCTGGCTATGGATATGACCTCGAATATCGCTTTGTTTGTTTTTATCTTCCATTCATTTTCATACCCCAAGATATCCTCTATTACCCGAGCCGTGGGCCTTCCTGTGTCGCATCGTCGGCATATATGTCGTATTCGCTGCTACCGATTAGGGGTGAAAGGTCAGCCGTGCAGAGAGTTTTAAGGGTTGGTGAAAGACCCTGCGACACGCCGCTTGAGAGTGAAAGTTCCTCCCCACAATGTTCTTGCATCTTGATTCTGATTCTGCAGTCTGTAATAAAGCTGCACAGCAGGTGAGTCAGGTTTTTTGGGGAGCCCCAGTTGTATGAACTTATACTGGAGCCCCGCGTGCCAAACCTTGTCAAACGCCTTGCTGACGTCCTTCAGCACTACGTTGCACTGCAGTCGGTCATTCAAGGAGTTGGTGATTTGCTCGATGGCCTGGGCTATGGCGGTGGCTGTGCCACGGTACTTGTGGAAGCTGAATTGGCGGGGATTATGCACGTCTTTGTCTTCCAAGTACATCCTCAACCGCTTGTTTCTATTTTTTCGAGGATTTTGGCTGGTACCTCTAGTAGCGATATCGGTCGAAAGTTTTCGACTTTGTTTGGAGGCTTCCCTGCTTTTGGTATGCGGATAATGGTGAGGCAGGCATTGGGAAGTTGGTCCAGGATCTTCTTGTTAATATGGCTTTGCACCAGGTGACTTATTTTTAAAACCTTTAATGGCGGATAGCACATCTGCAGGAACTATGCGCTCCGTCAGGTAGATGTCGACCGCCAGTATAGTGAAATCAGTCCGTGTGAGTGGCTGGAGAAGGTGTTGATGGCCCTGCAACTGACCTAAAACGTCCTCCTCAAACTCCCTATCGAAGCCCTCGTTCTCCTTTTCACTAATGGTAAAGATTTTTCGCAAATATTGTTGATGTAATTGTTCTTGGTTTTGCTCCTCGAATGTTTTCTCGTTCTTTTGGTTGAGCAGGTAAGGGGCCGTGTTAAGAGGTGGAACTCATCAGTCGCTTGATCTCCTTCCAGAAGGTAATAGAGTCGTGGTAGTTGTTAGCTGCCTCCCACACCAAGGCGCCCCACTTTTGTTCGTGTAGACGTTTGCTCTCGTGCTGGTTGTCCGTCTGTAGTTCTCGGTACCGATCTTTCAGCTCTTGCGACCACCTGTGGATACTGGCGAGCTGTCTCACGTGATCGTACTGGACACTGAGCTGCCTCAGCTGGTGACTAGTGTTAAGGTGGGAAGTGGTCCTGTGGGTGGTGGCCAAGATGTTGCTGTCCATATCCATCTTCACATCAGTGAACCATTGCTCGACGGCTTCCAGCTTCCACCCCTGCTTGAGACTGAGAGACTCCTGTAAGGAGTCCCAGTCTGTCCGTTTGAGGTTTGCCCTGATGTTGGTGGGGATCATAATGGGATTGGATGAGAGCGTCATGAAGAATGGCAGGTGGTCACCAGTACTGATGGGACCGGCGATAACGTGCTTGTTTAGGAAGGCCTCGTTGTAAAAGAGGATTATGTAGGGTGTTCTAGCGCTGGCACGTCTGATCAGTGTCGGGAAATCTGGCCCGAAGTGTTACAGTTTTCCCCTACTGATGTTCTCAAACAGCGCCACACCGACGTTGTTCTCATTACCGTGTCCAAGTATGTAGTGGCGCGAATTTAAGTCCCCTATGATGTATGTTGGTTTTTCTATGGCGCATCAGCTGGTTGAGGTCTTGTTCGGATAAATAAGGACTCCTGTGAGGTAGGTACATCGTGCATATGATAACAGGTTCTCTGATGATCCCCCCTGCCCTTCTAGAACTGAATCCTCAAGGTCTAGCAACACTTTGACTCAGCCGTGACCTGATGGCCACAGGTGACACCATCGCTCAGCTCACCCATTATGTTCCTCTGTTATACAGTGTAATCAAAGATATTCAGCTTACTTTCGTCCTTTACGCCGATACTGTTTAGCAGAATAATGTCTGGGTCTATTTGATAATATAGATTAGACTGGGGTGTTTGCTCAGCTTCTAGCATTTGTAGGAGGCTGGAACTTCGCAGCAGAACCTTCGAACATCTGCTGGTTAGGTAATGACTGTTTCTCGAACTTCCCGTCACCAATATACGGGAAGATGTTCAGGTCCTGGGCCTGCGTGTCGAAGTCATCTACTGACGTTGCTATTCGAGGGTCTTGTTCCTGGTTGCAACCAATGATTGTATTGCAATCCGATGATCACGGAAATTTACGGTGTCGCTGGAGGAGCTGTGATCTAAGGGGACTCTCTGGCCACGTCGGGGCTACGGTTATGCTGACTTTGGCCTAAGTCAGGAATGTCATGGTCCATTTCTGGCATGGGTTGAGGTCGTCGTGAAGTTGTTGAGTGGATTACTGCCTTCTTGATTTCTTTGAAACAGTCGTCGCCGTTTATTTCGACAGGTGCAATGTTGTTCTGACCTCATTCAGTTGTGTTCTGACCTCACTCAGTTGTGTTCTGACCTCACTAGGGGAAAGGTCACGGCAGGGTTAGCTCCAGAGGGATAATTATCAGATATGGCCAGAGATATGTGCGGTCTTGGGTATGAGAGTTTGTTGACCAAACTGGAGTGGTCCACTGAAGAATTGGCGAGGGCCAAGTTAGAAATTGAGAGGGCCACGTTGGAGAACCTGAAATTAAGAAAAGAGCTGGCGAAGTTAAAAGGAGAGGCTGGACGAGTAAAGCCAGTGTCTGACGAAAAATCAAACGAGTGGAAAGTCGTGAGTAGTGGGAGGACCAAGCTGGTGGTGAAGAAGCACACAAAGGATACGACAACAACAACAACAACAGCTAAGTGTACCAACCAGTTCAGTCCCTTGATAGACGAATTGGACGTTAGTACAGTCAGGGGCAGGGATGACAAGGAAGGTATAAAAACTTTAATTGTTGGTGACTCACAGGTAAGGTACATGGACAGGGCCTTTTGTGGTAAAAACAAAAATAGGATGAGGGTGTGTTTGCCGGGAGCTGGGGTGGGGGATATAATTGACAGGATGGACAATATCTTGTCTGGAAATGGGAACAAACCCATTATCTGCCTCAGTGCAGGAGGCAATGATATTGGCCGGTGTAGGAGCGAGGAGCTTCTTGATAAGTTCAAGGCAGCCATAGATCGTATTAGGACTAAGGGAGGGATCCCTATCATATGCCGTGTCCTGCCTAGAAGGAGAGTTGGCAGTGAATGGTTGTCAAGGGCAGTTGGTGTTAACGACCGTCTTGACAGATATTGCAAGTCAATATCAGTCCCATTCATTGACAACTGGGACAACTTCTATGGCAGAAGGGACCTTTATGCTAGGGATGGGGTGCACCTGTCTAGGGATGGAGTAGCAACCCTGGCTGGGGCTCTAGAGGGGGCAGTTCAAAAGATATCGAAGTCTTTAAACTGCTAAGAGAACATAGGGGCACGGGGGTGGAGGAGACTGCAGTGGGAGCGGGTAAACAAGGCGAAAGATTACAGGGAAATAGTGTTAGGAATGATGACAAAACTAAATTAGACATGGAGTTTAAAACTAAACGCGGTAAGGGAAGGACTCAGAACACGACTAACTTAAATGTATACTACGCGAACAGTAGAAGTATGAGAAACAAAATGGAAGATATTAAGGCCTTGGTATGTACCGAAGAAATCGATATAATTGCATTCACTGAAACATGGATCAACCTAGACACACGTGAATTACCAGTCGAATACCAAATTGTGGGTTACAAACTGTTCCATACCGATAGGCAGACCAGGAAAGGAGGCGGAGTAGCAATCTATGTTAGGGATAATCTGAAGTGTGAAATAAATAAGGAAATAAAAACTGAGAGGAATACAGAAACAATTTGGATAGAATTAAGCGACGGTCGGGAAAAATTAATCACAGGAGTAATATATAGACCCCCAATCTTGATAGCGTCAATGAGCGACTTATCTGGGATGAAATGCGCAGGGCTTCCATACACAACAAAGTCTGTATAGTAGGCGACTTTAACCTTGGCCAAATAGATTGGACTGTCCTTACGGGTAACTCAGAATCAGAGGATTTTCTCGAGACGATCCAGGACTGTTTCCTAAGTCAACATATAACCGAACCCACACGGGGTAATAATATACTGGATTTAGTTCTGTCGAACAGAGAAAACCTCATTAGCAATGTCGAGGTAGGGAACGAACTTGCAAACAGCGATCACAAAGAAATTCGATTCCAGTTAGATTTTCAGGGCAGACGTAAGGAAAATTCCACTAAAGTACCAGATTTCAGAAGGGCAAACTTTGACAGTTTAAAGAGGCAGCTGAGAGAGGGGGTGTCGCGCTTGGCGTGAACCTGACAGATGACACCGACCTGATAATGAGATCTGAGATTGCCGAGTTCCACGACAATTTAAATAGTGAGTTACTTAATGCACAAAGGCAGAACATACCATACAAAAACTCAGATCAGACAACAATGACCCTAAATGGATAAATAATTATTTAAAGAACATCATTGGCCAAAGGAAGGCTATAGGTAGAAGGATAAATCGTGGCGAAATTCACCTCCGGGACTATTATAGGGTATTGGCGAGTAGGGTTAAAACCGAGATAAGGAAAGCAAAGAGGAATAATGAGGTAAGGATAGCAAGGGAGGCGAAGACAAACCCCAAAGGATTCTACCAAATGTATCAAACTAAAACACGAGAAAAGATTGGACCAATACGGTCAGACCCCGGCGAGCTCACTGATAACGACGGAGAAATGAGCAATAATTTGAATAAATACTTTTCAACAGTTTTCACCACCAAAAATTTAAACATGATACCCGAGGCACCGACTCTATTCAGAGATAGTGAAGAAAACAAATTAAGTGAGATAGTAGTGACTAGCAACGATGTTAGTAAGCAAATAGACAAACTAAAGCCTAATAAGTCACCTGGTCCCGATGAGATATTTGCCAGAGTATTAAAGGAATGTAAGGAAGAGGTTAGTATGCCCTTAGCAAAGTTGTTTAACATGTCCTTAAAAACAGGTGTAGTACCAGAATCCTGGAGGATAGCGAATGTAATACCGATTTTCAAGAAGGGGGATAGATCACTATCCTCTAACTACCGCCCAATCAGTCTAACATCAATAGTAGGCAAATTACTGGAAGCAATCATTTCAAACTCTATTCGAAATCACCTGGAGAAGCACCTATTGATCAATGATTCCCAGCATGGCTTCACAAGCGGACGTTCTTGCCTAACTAATCTATTAACATTCTTTTCATCAGTTTTCGAATCGGTGGACGAGGGGCACAATTATGATGTGGTATATCTCGACTTTAGCAAAGCCTTCGACAGAGTCCCCACGAAAGACTAATTAGAAAGGTAGAAGCTCATGGCATCAAAGGTGACATCCTTAAATGGATTAGGGCGTGGTTACAGGACAGGAAACAGCGAGTGAGCATTAACGGCACTAAGTCCCATTGGAGCAACGTCACAAGTGGAGTTCCCCAAGGCTCAGTACTTGGACCATTATTGTTTATTATATACATAAACGACATAGATATCGGCATAGACAGCAACATAAGTAAATTTGCTGATGATGTTATCAAATCTGACGAGGACTCGGCAAAACTACAGGAAGATCTAAACAAATTTTTCGAATGGTCTGAAAAATGGCAGATGAAATTCAACGTGGACAAATGTAAAGTACTCAGTATAGGAGATGTAAACAGGGAAACCAGATACCAGATGAACAACGATGCCATAGAGAAATCCGACTGCGAGAGAGATTTAGGAGTAATGATAAGTAGGAACCTTAAGCCAAGTAAACAATGTGTTTTTGCTCGTAACAAGGCTAATAAAGTACTTGGGTTCATACAAAGGAGTGTTAGTTACAAGACTAGCGAGGTCATCCTAAAACTGTATCTTGCTCTTGTGAGACCACACCTGGATTACGCAGTTCAGTTCTGGTCACCGTATTACAGAATGGATATAGAATCCTTGGAAAGAATTCAGAGGAGAATGACAAGACAAATCCCGGGCATTAGGAACCTTGAGTATAGAGACAGGTTAAAGCATCTTAATTTGCACTCCCTCGAGAGACGTAGAGCGAGGGGCGACCTGATAGAGGTGTATAAGTGGAAGACAGGGCTAAACAAAGGGGACATTACAAAGGTACTCAAATTATCCAACCAGGAGCGAACTCGTAACAATGGTTTTAAATTAGACAAATTTAGATTTAGGCGTGAAATAGGTAAACACTGGTTTGGAAACAGAGTAGTGGATGAATGGAACAAGTTACCAAATATCATCATTAACTCGAATATGCTGAATTGCTTCAAACATAGGTTGGATGCTCATATGAGCAATAGGGGTTGGGTGTAAACGGGACTGCCCAGTATGGGCCAATAGGCCCGCTGCAGTTTCCTCCATTCTTATGTTCTTATGTTCTTATGTATTGTCTCGTTGAGGTGTTTTGAGAATAAACCAAGATTAACCATGTTCATGTGATGAGCATGCAGATAAGACAAGTATATGGTGGTGACCTGGGACTCGTCCGGCTGTGAAGGGGAGACGCTTCTGATGCTCTCCGCCACTGAATCCCTCATGGCTTTATTGAATCCTTGATGGTTCGTATTTCTGATTGCATGACTTCCATGGTCTTGCTGGCAATGTTGAGTTTGGTGAGTCTGCTTGAGTTTCTATCAGAGCGTCTTCTAGGGTCTTCGTGTAGGCTACGTTCGTCGAATAAGTGGTCTTTTTATGATATTAGAAATTTCCCTGGTTATTTTCGACAGTTTTTTCTCTGTTTCTTGAATTAACCGCTTCATAACCAGGCAGCAACCAGAGAAGGTCCTGTTGCCACCCTCGCAGACGACACATTTTTTGGTGGTGTTACGCCAGTCTTTCTAGAAGTGTTGATCAGATGAACACTCAGAGCATACAACCCCTTGCAGGGCGCAGTTTTTGGTCATGAATCATTGTATTTGTAGCACCTAATACATTGTTGGATTGGTGTATACTTTTGGTATTCTATATATTGTGAGGAGATGGAAGTGCCATATGCGTAAAGCCCTTTCTCCTTCATTCTTTTCGCATTCGCTGTGTCTACAAAGCGAACCTTGATTCTATTTTGGGAATACATAGGATACACCTCCACAATCTTGACATTGTTTTGCTTTTATATTTCATCTCTTATTTCTTCTGCATTATTTTCGACCACATCTTTGTCCAACTTCTTACATACAAGGGTGAGCTTGGCACCATATCCCCGTGGGACAATGACCTCGTATCCGTTTGTTTTTATTTTGCCTATGGCGCTAGACTTCAGTAGGTTATCAGCGTCTTCATCTGTCTCTGTGAGGATAATGTAACCGTCTCTCAGATCCACGAGTCTATTTATTCTCACCCTTAGGTCACTTAATAGTCTTTTTTAGCTTTATCCGAGACTCCCTGGGTCGGGGTTTCGGTGGTCTACACTCTTACTTTGGCCATGGTCAGTTACATACAGTACATCAAAATTCTATACAAGGAAATAAAATCAGAATCCTACCTAACCTGTCCACCTCAGCAAAACCCCGTGGATGCCACTCCTTCTATCCACTTGCTGGGCGTGTAAAGACGGGTCAAGGGGTAGGATGAACAGACAATCCCCTAACAGGGGCCGAGTCAAGCCATAACACTTAACAGTGGCAGGTTATGAAGCACTGCCGAATCCAAAACAGAAATTTTGCCAACCTTACTGTCTCGACTCAGCAACCCTCTGAGGGCCTCCGTTGTAGCACTGCCCGCAGGGTTCGCGTCGTTACCAAACAGCAGGGGCTCAAGGTGAAAGGATAGGTGAGGGAAGATGCGTAGTGTACAAGAATAATAACAACTACAAAATAAAACATCCAGATCGTGAAAAATAAGGCTGACAGCCCTAATGATCAACAAATTTGAACGTGAGCCTGGAGAGATGGGTAACACGTCCACACACTCTGATGGTTGGGTACGCTCTGTGATATCGTATGTGGGAGTGGCGTCGGGTGCATCCTTCTGGAGCTGGCACTTTTCCTCCTCAGTATGTAGTTGATCTAACTCAAAAGTATTAACATCTTCTTTAGTGGTGCTCCTTCAAAAGTTACGAATTGGAGTAATCGTCTACCAGGTGATGGGATCGATTGGGTGACTTTCCGTTGTCCGCCAGCGTAGCGTTTGCCATTCCTCAGATGAATGTAGAGTTGCTACTTTGACAGTCTACTGTACTGTCGTCCATGCGGCTAACATGACCGGTAACGTAGTAGCTCGTGGATAATGCCAGCCTCGAAGCTTTTACATTTGCTGTACGGGAGAATACTGGCATTTGTCCTCTTTGCCTTCCAAGTGGACTTTGGGGATAGAATGTAGGCTACGTTAGTGAAGGTTCTCAAGTGCTTTGAGGTGTGTCCTGTGTGTGACACATATCTCGCTGCCGTACAGCAGGGTGGGTAGGATCACTAATAGATGTATTTGAGCTTTGTATATAATATCAGCTCCCTATAGCTGAAGACAAATGTATGCAGTCTGCCAAAGGATTGAGACGCTCATCTAATCTGATGTTGGGTTGATGTCCTCATTGGTGGGCAGGTGGTAACGAAGATACTGGAAATGATTAACGTTGGAGAGGGTGGAGGCGTGGCTAAACTAGGGTGGGTTAGAAGAGAATCTCTGCCTAACGTACGTTCACCTTAAGGCCAAAGTGTGCCTGTGTAAGTTTTCAGGATCTTCAGTGCAAGCGACAAAGGTGAGGTCGTAATTTTTTTTACGGAATTTGCCCACCAGGGCACAGGTCAATAACCCACATCAAGGCCTGGGAGGGGTTGGGGGTAATAATAATAATAATAATAATAATAATAATAATAATAATAATAATAATAATAATAATAATAATAATAATGATGATGATGATGATGATGATGATGATGATGATGATGATGATGATGATGATACTACTACTACTACTACTACTAATAATAATAATAAATAAATAAATTCATAAATAAATACAAATATAAAAGAGGAAGATCAATAATGAAAAATGATATATGTATGTTGTGTTGTCAAAGTAAGAGAAACAATTGAGACCTTGCAATTGTGTGTAAATGAAGCAGAAAGTCAGATCAACAACCTGGGACTTGGTCACAATTTTTGTGATGCCCTATGGCAGCAGGGTCTACCATTAGACATGACATGATGCTTCCAATATCTTCCTAGGTGGTAATTCCTCCCTGTTTGATAGCTGCCTACTACCTACTGCATATTGAAGTTCCATGATGGAAGCGGGCAACACCTGTGTCTTTGCCTCGAGATGTCTTATGCTGAAGATTCTCTTCATTTGGCACTGGATGTCCTGCCTGTCTGCTAAAGTGGCACTGGCACAGCCACGAATATGGAAAAGAGAATTGGTGCCAGTACATATCATCGTTTTCCACCGCCTTGTCATGGAAGAATTCTGACTGGATGATATTATGTTGGACACTGCCGCTCATAGCATCATGGAGTTACCTCACAATGAGGATGAATTTTGGTGAACAACCAAAATGACTGAGGAATTCACCAGAAAGCTTCCCTGTTGACTGAGTCAAAGACCTTATAGTGAGGCAGATATGTGTCATGTGAGCTAAAGAAATAGTTCCGGATGTTATGAAAGCACAAATCGTTCAGGAGTTGCAAAGGACCATATTGTGATCAGTTTCTGATATGGAGCCACTTTAAACACAGCCTAGTTTAGGAGTGGCGACCATTTTCCCAAATGGCCACCAAAATATATATGCTCCACAACTTCACGCTTAAATGAAAATTGAAAACCTATATTAACGAGTGATTTGTATAAGAATTTCAGTCAAACTGTTTGAACACCTACACTAGATCTTTAAAAAGCTGTTAAAAGAGAAAAATACATCTAATCTGAAATTGAAACATTGCAATATCTGTTTATATGTTGAGCGCTGAAACACCGTATACAATATCAGCATAACATATAAAGAACAGTTGAAATATCTTGAAACATATATTAATAAAATCGATTAATAAGAAAGAAGTCACACTTTCGAAAGCACTGACATAGTACTTAACATAAGTTCAATCATATTACTCTCCAGAGCACTGGTATAGCGCCGTACACATTGCAGTACAGCTACAGTTCTGCATTTGCATACATCCCTTCTTGCATTTGTATGATATAAGTGCTCTGCAGACATCGCTAGCTTCAGGCAAGTTCGTCCAGAGTGACTTCCAGTTTTTGGATTAGTCCATCTCCAGTCTGCTGGATTTGGAAGAGGCATATGTGGTTGTAGAATCAGTCCCCAGATGAATGCGCCTTGGTATGTTGTGCATCGTATGTGTTGACTTAAAGCTTACCTTGATGGTGGAAAGTTCTCTATTTGTCTGCCCTTTTAAGTGAACAGTTACTTGCGTGCATCATTCACGACTTCAACAGGCTGGCCACCCCAGCTAACCACACAGCTTGACAGACTCTTCACTGCCAGCGTCCTCTCCTCGTATTAATTCCGATACGAGTATGTCTAAATTGGCTGCTAGTATCACGAAACAAAAGCTGGCTGATGTAATAATGGAAGCCCATTGGACTCTCATTCAGGACGTTATACAACATATGAAACTAGAGGAAGCTGACCGCCGTCTCACTACCAAGCTGAATGAAATTGTAACAAGCTTGGAATTCTCGCAATGGTAAATAAGTGACATTAAAGCAAAGTTGAAAGTTAAAGCAGAAGAGAACCGATCACTCAGGACCCGAGCTCAACAAGTGAAGGAGGAGAACTCTAAGCTCAGACAGAATTGTCGACAAAAGGGGATCGGGTGGATTATGTAACCTCAGGTTTGTCAGAGTCCCCGAAGAACCCCTGAAGAACTGGGAGTCATCCTAGCACAAAATTTTACTGATGTGAAGTTTGACCGTGTTCAACGTGTCGGGAAATCCAACGCCTCCCACCCCAAAGACATCATAACAAAGTTCTCTTCCCCTTCTGTCCGTGACAAAATCTTCTACCAGCGCAGTAAGCCGAAAGGCATTACTATCTCCTTCAATGAGGACCTTTGCCCAGGTACGACTAAAGCATACCAACTGCATTTGGCGAAGATTAAAGAAGCCAGGAAAAAGGGGCAACACGTGATATTCAGTCATAAACCCCTTGGCGTGAGGAACTCTCGGGTAAGTAGATACCCCTCAGTCTTGGGTGACAATAGTGCATAGGGGTGAATTTCTAAAATTGATTAAATGGAATGGCCATTGGTCCAATACTGCGTACCCATGAAAAAAGAACACAGGCGAAATCCTGGGTCATTTGGACAATATTTAGAGGTAGCTCAAGTCAATTGAAGTTTTATCCTTTTGGCAAAAAATACGAATATTCATAATATGCCGGTTTATTTTAAAATTTACATATTGAGCAAGTTTATGTGTACACTGTACATATAAATGATTAATTCCTTTTTAAAATGAAACTGCAGTGAACACGCTTACATCAATGGGTGGGAGAGGTGTGGACAACCCATTCATTGTTTTCGCTTTTTGCTTGTAAGGTCCTGTTTTGATGTCCCTGGTTGTGACCGCCTCTGCTCTTCAACAACCTGCAGCAGATGTTGACGCTGGTCTTCACTCTTCGTGATCTTGCTGTTGAATGCCTGTATCAAGGCAATCCCTCTCTCTGCAGTGTCGTTGATGACTCTGAGACCACCCACAACTGCGACGCCAGTTTTGAAGTCTTCATCATCAGACCATGTGTCAGGTTCCTTGGACAAAAAAGAAGTCTTCATTTTGAGACTTTCAAATAGAAAGTTTGATCCTCTAGAAGCAAAGTCTGAGAGCTGCTTTGTGGGAAGGGAAGATGTGGCAGGAAGAGCAGCACGTTTTGGTGAATCCTCGGTCGCCTTCCTCTCAACGATTGCCCGAACTATGTTTGTCTTCATTGTTGCATTAACTTGTGGATCGAAGAGTGCAAGACCCACCAAGCCTTCACTGAGGTACCACAGGTGACGACCGAAGACTGTGAGACATGTTCTTGATATTTTGACGTCGTGGTACTCTGACAGGTCTTGGAGGAGCCGCAAATCATTAGCAGGAGCGGAGGATGGAACGGAGGCCGTGAACCATGCACTGACATACACCTCTAGCACAAAGAATGTGAATCGTTTCAAGCCTAATGTCTCACGAGCAGTTAGTTTAAACTGATTAGCAAAAATCAGGATCTTCATGACATAAATGAGCTTAGCCATCCACCGTGCTCGGTGAAGTGCTCCGGGCCGTCGGAGATTAAACTTGGGTAGAGCTCCATCGAGACACCTGATTGCTAGCTCCAGTACCTCACGGTAATCATCACGTGGCTGCTGCTTCTTGCCCAGATGATGTTTCCAGCAACAGATGAGGTCATCTCGTTTCTCGTACAAACTTGGAGGGAGGTCTGAGAGAGGGCTGTAGTCATCTTGACTGATGTCCTTCCACTTATGCTTGAAGCGAGAGAAGAGAGTATTATCTGGTCCAGAGGAAGGCCCCATGCATTCCACATATGCTTTCTCGGCAACAAGCTCAAGGATGTGGTGACGACACGCGAGATGCAGAAGACGGCGGCCGAGTTTCTGCTCCAGAATGACACATGCCCCCGACAAGTGCCCAGTGTTTGAAGCTGTTGTGTCAAAACTGAGTGCTGAAACATTCTCTGATATTTTCCACTCTTCCAGCGTCACGTCTCACACACAACTGATGCTACTGTACCAGTCAGACACTGGCACACAACCTCTTCCCCCTACCCCGACTGACACCCGCCTCTCCCTCCCCTCTGCATTGCCAATAGCTGCACCAGCCAAAATACTCATTACTCATTTTTAGAAAAAATGTTAGGAACAACTTTAGTTTGAATTTGCATTCTACATATACCTGCAAAGTTTCATAGTAATCGGTTCATAAATAAAGAAATTAGAAAAAATCAATAATAATTTCAGTAGTGTTAACTTCAAATGGCTTGAGCCACCTCTAAATATTGTCCAAATGACCCAGGATTTCGCCTGTGTTCTTTTTTCATGGGTACGCAGTATTGGACAAATGGCCATCTAAAAATAAAAACTTTCACTTTTTATTGTCACCCTACCCTCACTCACCCAACCGCTGTACCAGCCTCCCAAAGCCCACAAGAACCCCATCCCCACGGAGAGGGAACCAGCCACTGCCCCCACTCTAGCTATCGCCTGTGGAGTAACCTCCTGCCTGTCAACTCGGGTACTTTACGTCCACCATCTGCATTGGGAAACAACAACCCACATAACCAAGTGACAGGCGCCCCTCCCACCCAAGCTGGGAGCCACCCTCACCAGCACCAGTCACATTCTTATTTCTGTTGGTTGTAGCACGTGTGAGTACGTACCCCCCTCGATTATAACTTTCTTTGACCTTCCCTTTTCACATCTCACTGACCCTGAGATTTTACTGTTCCTTAATCAGTATCAATATTCCTACAATAATGATGCTAATGATGTACTGGACCGTATGTGTTACACCCCTTCACCCATGGTGTTGACACAATACTCCCTCAAATTGACCCTCATGCCTAGCCACAAAACTCACTGGATTACAACAACCCCAACTGTTACTATTACTTTCCTGACTTTCCTGAGTTTAGCTCTAACCTTTTGCTATCTCATTCCTCTCTCATTAACCCTTCACTTTTTAGATCAGTGTAAATCTTCTATTGCCCGCAAATTTGATGTAATTGGGTTCTGTGAGACCAAAGTCATTAACGATATTGTACATTTGTATAACATCCCTAATTATATTAGACACTGCGTCAATACGTCACGACACAGTAGTCGTGTAGAGCTATATGTTGATATAGAGTATAACACTTCTGTAAGAGATGATTTAAAGGTTAAGGAGGAGTTCATGGAGAGTGTTTTCACTGAATTACGTAACGACACATGAAAGATCCTAGTATGAGTAATCTACAGAAAACTCCACACTAATGTAAGAAACTTTCTTGATAAATTATGAAAGCTTAGCTCTATCATAAGTTTAGAGAGGAAAATTTGCTACATTACAGGATATTTCAACCTTGATCTACTAAAATTAGAGACGGGCACCTCAGTAATAGACCTTCTTGCTACCTGTCATTCTAAGCTCTTCTTCAACACTATAAACAAACCCACTAGAGTAGCAGCCACCTCTGCCACTGTGATAGATCAAATGTGGACTAACAACGCTCCTAACAATCTTGCAAGTGGAATTATTTTTAACAATATCTCAGATCACTTCCCAGTTTTTTCTATATATAAAACAACCAAACTATCTGAAAAGTCTAGTAAAGTCACAATAAAATACAGAGACTACTGCACCGACAATATACTCCTGTTCAAACACAACTCAATGGAAGCTGAGTGGGATCTTGTCTATGCCTCCGACAACCCGAACATGAACAGCTGCAACTTCTCTTGCATCTTCAATGCTTGCTTTGATAAATGCTTCCCCCTCAAGACTAAGTTAGTAAAAACTGTATCCATCTCCAAACCTACATTACAAGTGAAATCAGGGCAATGATAAAAGAAAAACACAAACTGCAAAGAAAATTTGCAAAAAGACCCATAACTTTCTGTGATGCTTACCGAAATGTCAGAAACAGAGTAACTCAAGCAGTTAGAAATGCCAGACGTAGCTATTATACAAATAAGCTGCAGTCAGTATTGGGCAACAGTAAGAAAACCTCAAGTTACATCAATTCTATTCAGAACAGGAACACTCAACTTTCGGCCCCCCACTCAGCTTTTATGATAAATGATAGAGTTGTAACGGAACTCTCCCTGATTACCAACCACCTAAACGATTAATTTTTCAATGTTGCCAAAAATCTTGCAGAGAGCATCCCTAATCACAATGAGGAATTTAGAGCCTACCTTCAAAACAAACATCAAAATGATTCTTCTTATCCCCTGTCACGGCAGATGAATGAATTATTGACCAAAGATGCAGCAGCAGGCGACGACAATATACAAATGAGCATCTTTAAGAAAATAGCCCACATATTACTACCTGTTCTCCTCACATTTGTAACTCCTCCTTAACCAGGGGTGTCTTTCCGAATAAACTGAAAATTGCCAAAGTTCACCCAACATATAAAAAAATGGGGTTAAAAGTCTATTCAAGAATTACCGCCCCATATCAGTCCTCCCAGCTTTAACCAAGATACTGGAGAAGCTAGCATGTAGTAGACTAAATTCCTCTTGCAGTGTCAACAACGTCCTTGCAGACTGTCAGTTTGAATGAAGAGCAAGAAGGTCAACTGAGAGTGCTTTGCTAATCTTTGCTAATGACATCATAAACTTCTTTGGTGACAGTCAGTTCACAGTCGGTATATTCCTGGACCTCTCTAAAGCATTTAATAATGTCGATCATACCATTCTCTTGTCAAAGTTTGAACAATATGGCGTTAGGAGCTTATTAAACAATTGGTTTACCTCGTCTCTGTCTAACAGGAAGCAGCATTTCTGCTTCAATAATCATCAATGTGACTCATCACCAATCTTGTATGGCGTCCCTCAAGGCTCCATTTTCGGTCCTGTACTGTTCTTGGTGTACATAAATGATATAGTCCACTCCAGTACACCCATAAAATACAACTTCTTTGCAAACGATAGTAATCTCTGTGCCAGCAACTCAGTTCTCTATTCCTTGATGATAACTATAAATAATGAATATACCTGGCAAATATGTAATAAGCTAACCTTAAACCTCGAAAAACTCCTGATTTGGACCCCCTGTACTTTGGAAATGCAGTCTTCAAACGTGAACAAAATACTAAATTCCTTGGGGTTATTGTTGATGATAAACTAAGCTGGAGAAATCCCATACAAGCCATTCACAGTAAAGTCAATAAACAGTGTGGTATTTTGTATCACACTCGTTAGTCATTCACTCTTGCAGCAATGAAAGAGATCTACTATTGATCTTGTTTACCAATACTTGATACAAGGTCACACACTTTAGGGGGCCTCTGACTCCACAAAAACACAACCCCTGACCTACTTGAAAAAAAAATCACACTGACTAACAATTTGCTAAATTGAACATGTTAAAATTCGAGGATATTAACACTTACTGCTGTGCCCTCTTTGTTTATAAATCCGTCAATCACTTGATTGCCAATAATTATTTATAGAGATACAACTTAAGACACCCAGAGCTACTAAGACCACGTTCTCCTCTTAGTCCCAAACCTCTATAAAATATCATGGTGTGAAGGTGTGGAACAACTTGCCCCACCTATCTGAGCAAAGCCTATGCTTCCTGTCTTTAAATTATCTCTTAAAAATATATATTTTCTAAGTATTAATATTTTGGGGTAAACCTACTTTTATTGTACCACCAAAACCATTGTAACCATTATATCATATAATGTCATGGAGATACATAGAAATTACCATTGCAATAATTATGTACGTGCAGTCAAGACATGATACTGACTGTTTCTGTCCTCCAGTTCATCTTAATACAACCCATGTTGCCTTGCTTCCCTCCCTTATCATATTAATGTATATCATCTCCACTGTAAAATATGTATGAATTTATAATTTAAAAGTAAAAAAAAAGAAAGAAGAATGTAATAATAAATAAATAAATAACGAAGTTATTCCAGATGATACTAAATGTTACCTAATACTTCCTTGAGATAAATGTACGATATACAATATATCAGGTGCCTTTAAAAGAGCTCAGGATCTCAGTTGGCTCAAACATGTCAATATTGTTATTATTATCGACTCTGTATCTGTATTTTCCTGGCCAAATAAACTGTTTAAATATCAATATCAATAGTAGCACGGTTTATCACTCGATTGTAGCGAAGCATTCTTCTGAAATTATATTCTCTTCAAACAGTTCTTCAAATGGAGGTGTCACATCATCAAAGATCTTCGACACATACCGTGCATTTTCCTTGCTAATGCCTGCAAACGAGGAGACAGTATCACAGCTACTATAGGCATGGAAAATACCAAGGGTTCTTGATCTTTATGAACTCATGTCCCATCGATCAATCTTATAACTGACGCTAAAGAAAACTATACCCAGCGCCTTGCGTTTGGGCATTGAAAGGCTTCTCTTTTGTGAGTCTGGCAGAAAGCATTTTGTCACGTCATTTTCTTCAATGGATGTAAATGGCACAATTTCAGAGAGATAAACAAGTATCATACGTTTAGCTACAGTACTCCAACCACAACCTGCACTATACTACAGTACAGCTAAGTGTTAACATGCACCACCAGCATCCAATTAAAGTTGAAAACACATGCACCTGGAAATTAAAATCAATTATTTTTATAGTAATAATGTGTATATTGCAAACATAAATACTAATTCGTATAATGATATGATTATTGTAAGAAGGTACTAAAAACTATTATTGAAATATGAACTCATTATTTTATTATTTTACATTGTTTTTGAATTGTTAAATCTGCAGTCCTGGTTTGCAGGATTACAGATTTTATAAAAAAGTAAGTTTCACTGACTTTATTTTAATATAAAAATAAATGAAACAACATATATGAAATGTCATACAATATCTAAGCCTTCTGTGTCAAATCTTTATTTGGGTAGCCATATTGGAAAATGGCTACCATCTCTAAACTAGGCTATCTTCAGAGTAGCTCCATATAAAAAAATGAGTCCAATATAGTCATCTACAACTCCTAAAAATTTCATTTTTTTTTATTCTGATGTTTTTCTCATATATCTGCCTCTTTGGCAGTGAGGATATTAAAGGGCATTTACACGTCAGTGGTGCTCCTAGATGGTCTGAAACCAACATTGAGACTCTGGGAGGAAATTTTCTGCCTCAGATAGTTGTCTAAGGGGAACTCGAGTGAAAATCTTACCACTTACGGAAAGGAGCAAAATCCAGTAGTTGCCACAGTCTGAATAGTCTCTCTTGTTCTTAAAGATATTGACTATAGTAGCGTCTTTAAGATCTTGGAGGATTCCCCCTGTTCCCATTTATTCTCCAGGAGAGAGTGGAGGCAACTGGTCAAGCAAGGGTCCTCCTGCTTTATAACACCTCAACTGGGAATCCACCAAGTCCTGTGGCTTTTTTTTTCATCTGCTTGATGGCGTTAGCTACCTCACCATGGATTGGGGGATAATCGAGGTGGGCTTGCTTTGAGAGCTAAAAGAGTTGCTGTGTAGACAGGCCATCCATATCGGTGTTTCGAATGAGCAGGGAATGGTAGTGTTTTTTCCAACATTGAAGGCTGCCTTCTTCGTTTCTAATTAGGGAGTTAACGTCGGATGAGCGGAGGGGAGCAGTGATGTTTGTAGTTGGGCCATAGATTGCTTTGGTGATATTGAAAAATTCGTGCATCTGGTGTTGATCCGAAATGTTTTCCGATCACTGTAATATTTTAGTCTATCATTCGCTCTTCATTTCCCGAAGCTTACGCTGGAGCACGTTTACCAAACTGCAAACTACAGTACTAAGAGAGAAACATGTGGTTGGCGAAAGACAAGAATATCAATACCAAAAATTCCTTGAAGAAAGGCAACAAGGCGGTAAAATACTTCAAAGTAAACCAATATAGAAAGAATGTAAAAAAAAAGACTAAAGAGGAAAGGGCATAGGAGTGCACTTCACAAGTAACGATTGGTGTGTTAGATGACCAGCACTCTAGCGCCCACCATAAAAACACACCGTCGGTCACCGAATAAATTAGTAATTTTTAAATTATTTGGGGAAATGGCTAATGGTAACTATAGAAATCATTGCTATTGTTAAGGTGGGGTAAATAAGCGAAAATTTGGAGGGTTGAAAATATAGCCTTCTTTTGAATTTAGATGAATGGTAACAGGTTTCCACAATGAGTGGAAGTTTGGAGATGAAACGATATCCTAAAGAGTTTAAATAGAACTACAGAAAACTCTATATGAACAAATTTGAGAACAAGTGGGAGTATCCCATTTTGGCCTGATGCTTATTTTTTTTTAATTTCCATTATATATATATATATATATATATATATATATATATATATATATATATATATATATATATATATATATATATATATATATATATATATATATATATATATATGCAAGCAAATCACTGTAGGTGCGCGTGATCTAGGTATATGCTGATAACCACAAGGAAAGAAGAAAACACGAAGTTCCCAAGCGCTTTCGTGTAATTCACATCTTCAGGGGTGAGTACAGACTAGAGAGAGTAATACAAATCAAGGTGTATATATACAGAGGAGGGTGAGACCAGGTCCACAATGGTCAGGTATTAGGTAATGACCCTACTAATCTTTAAATAGCACACAACGGTTGGTGGTCAGGTCAGATGGTCAGGTGACCCGGCCTTCTCACCTGATCACAAATCTTCTTAATTACAAAATTGTCCAGCTTGTACATGCCGTTACTCAAATTCATGTTGAATGCTTCGGTATGTTTAATAAGACTAGATTCTATGATGTTCCTACTATCAATTGAATTACATGGTAATATTGAGGAGGCATTATCCCAGTCAATGCAATGCTTGTTATCCCTCAAATGAACAAACAGAGCATTGGATTCCTGGCCTGTCCTAACACTGTATTTGTGTTGTTTAATTCTAGTTGCAAGATCTTTACCTGTCTGGCCTAAGTAAAACATATTACATTCCTTGCAAGGAACTTTATAAATGCAACCAATTGTGTTGTTGGGGGAGTTCTTGAAAGAGAAATAAATGAATCCCTTCCATTTCTTGATATGCTTATCATGAGAAATGGCCAAAACTATAAATTTAAGGTATATAGAAAGCCCACAGGGGTAGACAGTTTCATTCACTTTTTATCGAATCACCTTGAGTTTACCAAAATGTCAGTTTTTTCTGCTATGTTCTTAAGATGTCTGCGTATTTGTGACTCTGAATTTATTGACGATGAATTGAAACACATTCGTTCTATTGCACAGAAACTCGGGTACCCTTCTGTGTTTGTTGATCGTTGTTTTAAAAGGGCTAAAAAATCCTTTCATTCCTCTCAAACCAGACAAGTTCCTACACTTAAGAATATTTTGACTCTGCCCTATCGTAATGAATTTGTCCCGTTAGTTCGGTCCCTCAAGCTTCTAAATATTAATGTTGTTTTCAAGTATGACTCAACCATTACCAATATGTTAATAAGGAATAGCCCAAGTTTGAATGTAAATGGAAGTGTTTATTGTATTCCATGTAGCAAATGTAATTGTAATTATGTAGGTCAGACAGGAAAAACACTGCAGCTCAGAATCAAACAACATAAGTATAATATCAGAACTGCATCTGAAAGCAGTGCCTTGTTCGTTCATGTTAGGAATAATAATCACCCCATTGCTTGGGAAAAAAGCTTAGAAGTATTCAAATCATCTTGTGTCACAGAAAGACTTCTGGTTGAAGCTAGTTTGATTAAGGAATTAAAATCAATAAACCTTAGTGATGGTCAGTTCAAAACTGATAATATGTTACATAAATTTATTTGTCAGTGGCCCAAGGTTAAAAATGCTTTGAAAACCTTTGATCTAGATGTATGATAGTTATTTTGTGGGTTCCCTTTTTTCTGACCTGACCTGGCTAGTCACGTCACCACCCTTCTCTTAAGCTCCTCTACGTGTGTGTTGGTGTGGGGATTAGTGGATGTCATCATTTTGACCTGACCTGATGTTTTTAGGTCACCCTGTATATTTAAGCCTCTCTCTGTCCATGTAATCCAGTTGCCTCTGAAGATGTCTTGAATATATTCCTCTTGACTAAGTTGGGTTTCTTTAATCACTAACGTTTCAGAAAATCATTTTCCATTATCATAGCCTAGAAAACAAACACAAAAATTAAAAAATTTCAGGTGACATACATTAAAAACAGAACATTTTCTTGTGAATTAGAAACTTACAATATTCTACCATTCCTTGATGTTAATATCCACCGTCTTCAAAACAGTTTCGAGACAGCCTTACACAGAAAACCAACATTCACTGGTTTGAGTTCAAAATTTTCATCTTTCATTCCTCTTAATTACAAACGAAATCTAGTACGTACTCTTACCAATAGAGCCTTTAATATATGTTCAAGCTATTTCCACTTGGACATTGAACTGAAATACATAAAGAAAATACTCAATAAGAATGGTTTCCCTAAGAAATTTACAGATACTTATATCGGCAAAACCCTTAATAGGATTTTTAAAACCACAGCCTCAAATCCACACTGTTCCTAAATATTCTATCTATTTCACCATTCCATACACAGGCCAACTCAGTTTCACCCTTAGAAACAAACTTCAGAAGCTTTTCAATGACTTCTATCCACAAATTTCTCTTAGACTAGTCTTCAAAACCCAGAGTTCAATTAAATAATTATTTAAAACAAAAGACACCATACCCACACACCTACAATCCCCAGTTGTTTATAAATTTACGTGCGCTAGCAGTAGGGCAGCATATATAGGTAAAACAAAAAGACATTTGATAACTCGCATCCATGAGCACTTGGGCAGTTCCGTCCGAACAGGCCAGTTAATCACACGACCACAGCATTCACCTCTCCGTAACCACGCTCACCAGCATGATCACCCGTTTTCCTCGTCTGATTTCTCAGTTCTTGGCAGGAGCAACTGTGAGACGGACCTCCTCATTATGGAAGCCTTGTATTAATATAAAGTAAAGCCATCCATTTGTGATATGGCTTCATGTGAATTGTTGTGTTTTTTACACAAAGCCTCGTCTAAATTAAGGTAATACGTACTCCCTGTATATTTTAGTTTTTTTTTCTGAATTTAGTTTTGTACGTAGGTATCTCGTCATTTTTATTGGTCTTAAATTATAATGCTCTTTTTTATTGATTTTGCGGAAGATATATTTTGGAATTATGTTACGTTTTTATTGTATATTACCTGTAATTTTTTAAAACGTTTTGTCTTTTCTAGGCTCTGATGATGGACAAAGATTTTACGAAACGTTATTGAAGAAAGAAACCCAATTTAGTCATGATGTTTGTATTTTCCCTGGTTCTCCTCTTCGTTATAAAACTACGCTTTCCACGTAACAAGTCCATTGCTGAAATTATATATATATGTGTATATATATATATATATATATATATATATATATATATATATATATATATATATATATATATATATATATATATATATATATATATATATATATATATATATATATATATACATGTATTTTGAGATATTATGGAATAGAAGCGAATTAAAATAGTTATCAATATCAAGTCACATAACACTGATGATTGACATCTTCCTGCACCTAGGATTACTTTAATTGAAAACTTTATTAAAATATTATCTTGTGAATTATTGAAAATTCGATCCTGTAAAAAGGTGTTTGAAATGCACAGTTATTTGGGTGTGACCTATTGTAAACAAAAGCCTATTATATTTATTATAGTGCCTCACACCCCTAACAGGTTGAGTCATTACTTGAATGCTGTGTACCTCCAAGTCATATTAGGACAGGAGAGTCAGGATGTACCCTTACATGCAAGTCGTACACTCTGAGTCATGGAAAAACTGTGTGCGTAAGTTATGTCTTTACCTGCAGGTTGCATGTCTCCAAGAGTCATGGCAGGACAGGGGAAGCAGGCAGGTGGTGTTGATACAGGAATCGGGAGAAGAACAACCTTGGATCAGGTTCTGATGGGTGGTCACCTTGCTCCAGCCACTACTATTTACAGAAGTAGCAAGTGGAAGGGAGTGACCTGCTACACGTATGTCATCAACACAACCTTGGAGAATTAGAGAAGATATATATAAGAGACACGTACGGCCAAAATATCCCAAGCGCCAGTATGGTCAAAATCGATATTTTTTTCAAAAAAAGGTTAGGAAAACCACTTCTGTATCTCGACGGAGACGGAAGTGGCAATGTGGTCAATTTTGCTATAAAGTAAAAGTACCCACGCTTCACTATGTGCAGTGCTTTCCTTGTGGGAAGAGTACCAACTAATAGATAAACAACAACATATTCAATTTTATTAAAAATGAACATCAAAACATTGAATTATCAATTGTTCAAATGTATTACATGTAACTGTACAGAACAAAGACGCATTGAGTAGCAGAAACCCAATACAAAACATGATTATACAAAGCTAAGCAAATAATGGGTACCCAGTAATGACTACTCGGTGGGTGAGGAGACGCTGTGATTTGTTTCATCTTGTCGGGGCACGTTGTGAGGATGGTGAAATCTGCCTTATTTATAGAGTGATCAGTTGCATGGCAATGGTCTATGATTGCTGAATAAACTAGTTAAAACAATAATTGACTTAATCTGAACGAGCGAGCTTGGTGTTCGGCAATTATAGCCCTCAGATGTTGTTTGGTTTGACAGACATAAGCGTTGCAGCGTTTACATTTGGATTAATAAGGAACTGAGTATTGCAGCTCATATCTAAAATACCTTTGCTGTGTGTTCTCTGATCTGAGTACTATTATAAATAAATTTCCCCATAAAATTTTCATTACAACTTAGCCAGTTTGTTCTGATGGCTTTGCTATAAGGGCCAACGTATTGTACTAGAAAATAAACACTAGCTTTGCTGGCATTGGCTGTCTGGGTGTGTGATTTGAGTAATTTAGAGATCAATTTCCTAAGCAAGTATCAATGAAGTTAAGTTTGAACCATTGAGCTTTAATCTAATATACTATAAGACAAGGCGTGTGTGTGTGTGTGTGTGTGTGTGGTTTTGTCTGTTCTGGCGAGCCGAAACGGCACAATCGTTTTTCATCAAACTTGGTGGAAAAATCGCAAAAAAATTCGTAGAGTGGAACAAACCTGGTCCCATATCGATGGTTTTTTTAGGAAGCCATAACATAACCTTATTCTTTTAATCTGGAAAACAATGCAAGTCTAAGGACTTGGCGCACCTTCATTCGCTGTACTCTGTCAGCCCACGATTGCAGTTATCGTAAGGCTCCCTCCTCCTCCCCCCACTTTTTTTCTTAGCCTACTTTTTTTTTAATGTTGTTTGGATTAGTAAAGGAAGGGAGGTGAGTAAATAGAAGAATAAAGAAGGGGAAACAGAAAATAGTTAGAGATAACAGGTGGGGGGGGGGGGAGCTGAGTTTCATCATGCGTCTGGATGCGCAGTTTCAACGTTACCAGACGACTTTACAGCTACAGTGTATACTTATTCCGGTGGCTCATGGGAAAGGAGAAGAGATAAAAAGATAATAACAGGAATGCATGGAGAAGATGACTACAATAGACACAGGGTGAATATAGACAGTGAAACAGACAGGAGGTTGACAAAAATAGACAGATTCATACATGCAGAAATAGACAATATGGCAACTAACATGACAGACAGACAGCTGACTGACTGGTTCACATTAAACAAACAGACAGATACAGGCCAACAACGGAAAAGACAGACAGATTTGACGATAAAAAGAGTACAGACGGGCTTACATTCAAACACCACGCAGACGAACAGACAGTTGGGATGGCAATAGACAGGACGGATAGACTTGAGACAGATTAGAAGGCCTTCATAAACAAGAATAACACCAAATTGACCATAGCTGCGTCAGTGAGGGTAGGAGGTCTTACATCCACCAGCGTAAATAATAAGACTCGTTGAAAACTAACACAATCGTGCGGAAAGAACATCTATGGGCCTAAAACTGACTAACGTAGATGATGACTATGATAATAGGGTGTGTCATATGGTGGCGAATTTTTTTTTTTGAGTTTGAAAAATCGGCCCATGGTATTAATGATGTAGTTCTATGTGCAGAATCATGTGATATCTTCAGATTTGAAAAGTTTTCATTTTGTGCTAGGTAAATTTTAACTTGAAATCTTATGAAAATTCAGTATTCCCACCCTTTTACCAACACCACTAAATAGCTTATTTAAAGTAAAGTAAATGTATCAGGTTAATTTATTAGGATGAAAATGATCCAGAATAGTGAAACGAATGATCTTGACACATTTATTAAATTTAATATTCCTTTAGAAAACAAAATCATCAAATACAAAAACCGTTTTACTACTACGACCCGGTGTTGCTGCACACCATAGAGAACATGTCTTTCTTGCTCCTGTTTCTACTCATCACCTCCCTGCTAACCACCTGAGCTCGGATGTAGCCTTCCCTCCTCTCCTGGCTGTACACGTGACTGCTGGCCTTGCTCACTTGCTGTACACAACGCTCTATACTCTGGGTGTGCGAGGGCCAGGCAGGGACATGCATGGGGTTGTCCAGGAAAGCTCTGACTTGAACATTGGTGAGGCTACAGGTAAGAGGGGGCTCACTGCCAGCCTGGATGTTATCCAGATCTATGAGATCAGTGAGGGTCTTGGCACCTAGATTGACTTCAGGAGTCTTCCTGACCCTGAAGGAATCGTCACCAACTGATTCGTCATGCCCAGATCCTCTCATAAGACTCATATCCAAGATCTTTTTGACTGCCACTTTTCTCTCCTCCTCATCCTTACTGCAGAGCATTGTCTGCAGAACTGCCTCGGGATGAGCATACCAGGAAGATCTCCTCACAGTCTGCTCCACAATCTGAACAACCTTCCTTGGCTGACTCCTCAGGAGCTCAAGCTGGAAGAGAACATGCCTCGGACCTTCGGAGAACGATGACTTGACCTTGGTGTTGAACCAATTTGGCAAGTAGACACTCACGATGAATTGGACAATAAGTCTCAGGTTGTGAAGCTGGTTCCCTTTCAGTTTATGATGAGCGACCCAAATTCTGCAGAACCTGAGAGCCATTGTGAGCCACCTAGAATGTGAGACTGGACCTATCTGCAGGTAAGCAAGTCTATCAGGCATGACCCCAGTTTTGATGGCACTGCAAATCATGTAACCATAGTACTGGTCAGTACTCAGGTCGTCAATGACAGTATGTGCAAGCTCAACGAGTGGAGGGCCAACTGTGATTTTTTCAAAGCTCGGATTTATTTCTAACTCAGTGGCAGAGTCCAGCATCTTGCCAAGAGGACCAGACCATCTGTTGTTTGAAAGAGTCTTGCCATCCAGCTCCTGGATCAGATGTCTGAGTGGCAACTCGTTGGTGTGGAGGTCACAAACAATCCAGACCAGCTTCCTCCCAATCTTCCGCTCTATCCACTGTATGACCCCCCCTTGCCACCCTGTGTTCGTGTTGGTGCTGTCCCCTCCAATGGCCTGCAGGGTCTGGTCTACGTTCCTCTCTCTGAGCCAGTTCACAATGTTATCTGCCACTATCTCAGCTGGTTTCCTGATGTCATCTTTCTCTGGAGTGAAATGCCACAAATACTTCCCTCCTGGTTCACTGCAGCAGGAGTAGTGTTCCTCCTTCACCATGGCAGGGAACAACTTGTCAGAATCTCCAACTTTCATGAACACTTTAGTGTCATCCCTTCTCCCATCAAGTTTCTCCTGAGCTCTCCTTACTTTGTTATGATCTATCACCAGGTGAACATCATTAGGTGTTATCAAACCACCGTCAATCCAGGCAGCTGTTGCTATCTCTGCAGTTTCTCTGAGACCAGTGTGGTGTCGCATGCTGGCCAGAGCTATGCTCGGGATATCTTTCCTATTTCGAATGTTATGCCTGGAAGGTTTGGGATCATTATTTTCTGGGTTAGGGACAAAGTCACCATTCTCCTGGTCAGCACTCGGATCAGCCATGGGGAAGTCATTAAACTCTGAATCAGCTTGACTCCAATCATCGGCCTTTTTTACCTCACCCTGGGCCTTCTCAAGTCTCTTTTCCTCGGCAACTCTTCTCCTCTTCTGTCTCTCTGTGGCAGCCTCCTGTCTCTTGGACTCCGGAATATCTTGGCTAGAAATCATGAGAGCCCCTATACTGCCAGTCTTCTCTCTCTGTGCTTTGACAAATGCCAGTTCGATCACGGGAATCTTCAGTTCACGCTTGCAAATACAGGAGATGTGGGCCTCGGATTTACAGTCACGATCGCATCCAAACTCAGGACAGAGAACAATTGGGCACTTGCAAGTAATTATGTCAAATAACTGGTCCAGTTGCTTGGCAAAGCTGTCCTTAACTGCAAGTTTTCCTCTCCCAAGAGAGATATCTCTTGCCTTTTCCCAACTGGCTAGCAGTCTCTCACTAATCTTCTTCTGACTTGTTATGACTGGAGGCTTGAGCTGAGCGTTAGCCAGAGTGTACTGTGCCAAGACAGCTTTGGTCATATCACTGGCAATGTCTTTGTTTGTGTAAGTTCTTTGGTTCTTTTCACTGATTTGCCTGATTAAAACACCGTATCTCAAAGCATCTCTCAATGTAGGCAACTCCGACTTCAGGAGCTCTCTCCCAGACCCAAGATAGTGACTGAGATGGCTGGATTTTTGGTTCCTCGTCCTGACACAAGCAGCCATCGCAAATATTATCAACTTATAAATGCATCAGAATCTGAAACAGAAAAAAATATTAGTTGGGTTGTTAAAGAATGAAGTCAGAAAGCAATGTTCACTATTTAATTGTAATGCACTAATGCAGCTGTACGTTAGATTTTCGATAAATTTCACGCTAAAATTTACCTAGCAAAAGGTTGCAAAATATTGAAACTGAAATTATTTTCTGTTTATATACACTAAAATCTACCAAAAAAGTGATGGGCCATTAGTTTTAGCTGATCTTCCCTCCTATGACACAGCCTACTATAATAACTTAACACAGGTGATGACTTAAGCAGATGGTGGCTAATATAACCAGAATCAAGGTCACTTCTCTTCATAATATAATTTATCTCGGAATGATCATCAGTGATTCATAATAATTTTTGTTAATGATTTTAACCTCTCCTTATGGCGAATATTTCTTTAATTAATTATTCTAACCTTCATTCTATTCTTTCTTATAGTATATTAGATACTGGAAGTAACACGACCACGGCCATGTTTATAAGAACCACGACCATGATTACAACAACCACAACCATGATTATAACAAACACGACCATGATTATAACAACCACGACCATCATTATAACAACCACGACCATCATTATAAAAACCACGACCATCATTATAACAACCACGACCATCATTATAACAACCACGACCATCATTATAACAACCACGACCATCATTATAACAACCACGACCATGATTATAATAACCACGACTATGATTATAACAACCACGACCATCATTATAACAACCACGACCATCATTATAGCAACCACGACCATCATTATAACAACCACGACCATCATTATAACAACCACGACCGTGATTATAACAACCACGACCATGATTATAATAACCACGACTATGATTATAACAATCCGACCGCCTTGACAGATATTGCAAGTCAATATCAGTCCCATTCATTGACAACTGGGACAATTTCTATGGCAAAAGGGACCTTTATGCTAAGGATGGGGTGCACCTGTCTAGGGATGGAGTAGCAACCCTGGCTGGGGCTCTAGAGGGGGCAGTTCAAAAGATATCGAAGTCTTTAAACTGCTAAGAGAACATATGGGCACAGGGGTGGAGGAGACTGCAGTGGGAGCGGGTAAACAAGGCGAAAGAGTACAGTGAAATAGTGTTAGGAATGATGACAAAACTAAATTAGACAAGGAGTTTAAAACCAAACGCGGTAAGGGGAGGACTAAGAACACGACTAACTTAAATGTATACTACACGAACATTAGAAGTATGAGAAACAAAATGGATGATATTAGGGCCTTGGTATGTACCGAAAAATCGATATAATTGCTTTCACTGAAACATGGATTGTTACGAACCCCTCCACCCAGCACTACGAACCACGCCATCTATTGTCCTGATCTACCTACCCAGCACCACGAGCAACGCCATCTAGGGACGAGACACGAGTATGACTCGTCTTAGTTAACACTCCGGGGTTTCCCTTCTCCATATCCTGGTTGTTGCGTCACTTCCTCCAAGTCTTCTTTGTGAGCTCCAATTCGAGGAGAGAGGACTTGGCTCTGGGAAGTGACCACAGGATCATCTATCCTCTAAACCTACGTCGCAGTGACTACCTACCGTCTTCTACAATACTCAGCCTTACTCGTCAGCCATCTCAGCTCCTCACTTAAGTACTTTTATCTTGTATTGCCTCCCCCACGTCCACTTGCTTCAAAATGGTTTATGTTGTATTAATATGTATATACTGTTAATGTTTAGGTTAAGTTTGTTTAAGGGTAATTTATAAGCTGAATATTTTGTTAAGGAATTTATGGTACTTTATTATACACAACGAAAACTCGCATCCTTTGTCTACCCTTTTATAGTCCGATTGTCTTTGTTTTTTTGTTGTTGTTACCTGTTGGGATCTGGGTAGACGTATAACTATATTCTAAATCCCCAACTCGTAACAAATGGCGACCGTGACAGGACCCGACCTTAAGTACCATATTCCTTCCTCCCTTGTTACTCAGTGTTAATTATTCCTCCCAGTCACTTCTGTTCACAATTGCTTTACGGTGGTTTAAAGTTTCCTTCATATGTGTGTGCATATATTGGTATTATCGTACAGTAAGAGTGACAGCCGTAGGATATTAGGTTCCAAGTGTCATAAGGCTTACCTGTTATTACACGTGGCAGTCGTGTAGTAAGTCTTATCGAGTGTAGGGAAGAAGGGAAGAATCCGGATCTGTTTAATGCCGTACCCTCACTCCAGAGTAGGCTGTTCCATAGTCACTAGTTTAGGGTGAAGTGATATCTTGGGACGCCCCGCTCTACCAGGACCCCATAATTATAAAGCCTCAATTATTGTTCTTCTCATTATCTCATTCAGGGTCAATCATACCATTTATCAGGGTTGTTAATCCGGATCTTTATATAAATGCCGTAATACGCCCTTCCTCTTTCAAGTATATCAGGGTTGTTAATCCGGATCTTTATATTAATGCCGTAATACGCCCTTCCTCTTTAAAGTATCTCAGGGTTGTTAATCCGGATCTTTATATTAACGCCGTAATACGCCCTTCCTCTTTAAAGTATCTCGGGGTTGTTAATCCGGATCTTTATATAAAATGCCGTAATACGCCCTTCCTCTTTCAAGTATAAGGGTTGTTTATCCGGATCAATACGCCCTTCCTCTTTCAAGTATCTCAGGGTTGTTAATCCGGATCTTTATATTAATGCCGTAATGCCCTTCCTCTTTCAAGTCTCTTATCCTTATCTAAGGATCTTCTCAGAAGAACAATAATCATAAGTGTAATTTCCCTAGGTATAACTTGGTTAGTTTCCGGGACTTTCTGGTTATCCACTGCCGTGATATTTTCTAGGGTAATCCACTTATCTTATCTTTTGACCATTAATTAATTTATCTAGGTTTTCTTAATGGCCACCTCAGGATTTGTTAAACTTGGTAGTCCTGGAGGAGTGGAAGAGCAAGATACCATTTCACATCTTGAAGCATGTGGAGGAGCGTGGAGAGGTTAATTTAGGACGTGCGGCTGAGCTGGCTGATGAGTACGCCTTGCTGGTGGAGTCACTGTGCCGTAGGGAACGTGGTACTTCCCGACATGTGAGGTCCTCCTCTGATGATAACCTTGGGGACGTGAGTGAGGGCCATCAACTTCCTAATTCAAAACTTAGGTGGGACGTTCGCCTACCTGGATGACCTGGTGGTGGTGTCGGACAGCTGGGACGAACATCTGGTGCGTTTGGAGATACTGTTTGCACGACTGCAAGAGACTGGATTCACCATAAACCTGGCTAAATCTGCTTTTGGCCGGGCCTCAGTGACTTACGTTGGACCTGGTATGGTGAGACCCAAGGACGCAAACGTTAGAGCCATCTTGTCCTTCCCCACTCCAAGGACGAGGAAGGAACTCATGCGCTTCCTTGGGATGTGCGGCTACTACCGTCGGTTCTGCAGTAACTTCTCCAGCGTGGCCGGACCCCTCACAGACCTTACCAGTTCTGCGGTCCCTTACATCTGGAACCAGAAGTGCGACCAGTCTTTCCACCGCCTCAAAGCCTTCCTTGCCTCCAAGCCTGTAGTCCACCCCCCTGACTACACCTCGCCCTTCCATCTGCAAATCGACGCTAGTGGTGTCGGAGTGGGGGCTGTGCTCCTACAACCCGACCCAACCACTGATGTTCTTCACCCTGTGGCATACTACTCCGCCAAGTTGAAAAAACATCAGACCAACTACTCGACCATAGAGAAGGAGGCCCTGGCTCTGGTGTTGGCAATAAAGAAGTTTGAATGTTACCTCCAGTCTTGCCCACAAACAACCTAGTCTTCACCGACCATAACCCACTCACGTTCATCCAACCTGATTGCAGACTCCTTATCCCGAGCTCCAGTGGAAATGCAGCAGCTACTCTCCAGACGCACCAGGTGATCACCTCCTTCGCGCCCGCGCTACGGAGGTCTTTGGAGGGGGGGTGTGTTACGAACCCCTCCACCCAGCACTACGAACCACGCCATCTATTGTCCTGATCTACCTACCCAGCACCACGAGCAACGCCATCTAGGGACGAGACACGAGTATGACTCGTCTTAGTTAACACTCCGGGGTTTCCCTTCTCCATATCCTGGTTGTTGCGTCACTTCCTCCAGTCTTCTTTGTGAGCTCCAATTCGAGGAGAGAGGACTTGGCTCTGGGAAGTGACCACAGGATCATCTATCCTCTAAACCTACGTCGCAGTGACTACCTACCGTCTTCTACAATACTCAGCCTTACTCGTCAGCCATCTCAGCTCCTCACTTAAGTACTTTTATCTTGTATTGCCTCCCCCACGTCCACTTGCTTCAAAATGGTTTATGTTGTATTAATATGTATATACTGTTAATGTTTAGGTTAAGTTTGGTTAAGGGTAATTTATAAGCTGAATATTTTGTTAAGGGATTTATGGTACTTTATTATACACAACGAAAACTCGCATCCTTTGTCTACCCTTTTATAGTCCGATTGTCTTTGTTTTTTTTTTTTTGTTACCTGTTGGGATCTGGGTAGACGTATAACTATATTCTAAATCCCCAACTCGTAACATGGATCAACCTAGAAACACGTGAATTACCAGTCGAATACCAAATTGCGGGTTACAAATTGTTCCATACCGATAGGCAGACCAGGAAAGGAGGCCGAGTAGCAATCTATGTTAGGGATAATCTGAAGTGTGAAATAAATAAGGAAATAAAAACTGAGAGGAATACAGAAACAATTTGGATTGAATTAAGCGACGGTCGGGAAAAATTAATCACAGGAGTAATATATAGACCCCCCAATCTTGATAGCGTCAATGAGCGACTTATCTGGGATAAAATGCGCAGGGCTTCCATGCACAACAAAGTCTGTATAGTAGGCGACTTTAACCTTGGCCAAATAGATTGGACTGACCTTACGGGTAACTCAGAATCAGAGGATTTTCTGGAGACGATCTAGGACTGTTTCCTAAGTCAACATATAACCGAACCCACACGGGGTAATAATATCTGGAATTAGTTCTGTCGAACAGAGAAAACCTCATTAGCAATGTCCAGGTAGGGAACGAACTTGCAAACAGCGATCACAAAGAAATTCGATTCCAGTTAGATTTTCAGGGCAGACGTAAGGATAATTCCACCAAAGTACCAGATTTCAGAAGGGCAAACTTTGACAGTTTAAAGAGGCAGCTGAGAGAGGGGGTGTCGCGCTTGGCCATGAACCTGACAGATGACACCGACCTGATAACGAGATCTGAGATTGCCGAGTTCCACGACAATTTAAATAGTGAGTTACTTAATGCACAAAGGCAGAACATACCATACAAAAAACTCAGATCAGACAACAATGACCCTAAATGGATAAATAATTATTTAAAGAACATCATTGGCCAAAGGAAGGCTATAGGTAGAAGGATAAATCGTGGCGAAATTCACCTCCGGGACTATTATAGGGTATTGGCGAGTAGGGTTAAAACCGAGATAAGGAAAGCAAAGAGGAATAATGCGCAAAGGATAGCAAGGGAGGCGAAGACAAACCCCAAAGGATTCTACCAAATGTATCAAACTAAAACACGAGAAAAGATTGGACCAATACGGTCAGACTCCGAGAGCTCACTGATAACGACGGAGAAATGAGCAATAATTTGAATAAATATTTTTCAACAGTTTTCACCACCGAAAATTTAAATATGATACCCGAGGCACCGACTCTATTCAGAGATAGTGAAGAAAACAAATTAAGTGAGATAGTAGTGACTAGTAACGATGTTAGTAAGCAAATAGACAAACTAAAGCCTAATAAGTCACCTGGTCCCGATGAGATATTTGCCAGAGTATTAAAGGAATGTAAGGAAGAGCTTAGTATGCCCTTAGCAAAGTTGTTTATCATGTCCTTAAAAACAGGTGTAGTACCAGAATCCTGGAGGATAGCGAATGTAATACCGATTTTCAAGAAGGGGATAGATCACTATCCTCTAACTACCGCCCAATCAGTCTAACATCAATAGTAGGCAAATTACTGGAAGCAATCATTTCAAACTCTATTCGAAATCACCTGGAGAAGCACGGATTGATCAATGATTCCCAGCATGGCTTCACAAGCGGACGTTCTTGCCTAACTAATCTATTAACATTCTTTTCATCATTTTTCGAATCGGTGGACGAGGGGCACAATTATGATGTGGTATATCTCGACTTTAGCAAAGCCTTCGACAGAGTCCCCCACGAAAGACTAATTAGAAAGGTAGAAGCTCATGGCATCAAAGGTGACATCCTTAAATGGATTAGGGCGTGGTTACAGGACAGGAAACAGAGAGTGAGCATTAACGGCACTAAGTCCCATTGGAGCAACGTCACAAGTGGAGTTCCCCAAGGCTCAGTACTTGGACCATTATTATTTATTATATACATAAACGACATAGATATCGGCATAGACAGCAACATAAGTAAATTTGCTGATGACACTAAAATGGGATGTTATCAAATCTGACGAGGACTCGGCAAAACTACAGGAAGATCTAAACAAATTTTTCGAATGGTCTGAAAAATGGCAGATGAAATTCAACGTCGACAAATGTAAAGTACTCAGTATAGGAGATGTAAACAGGGAAACCAGATACCAGATGAACAACGATGCCATAGAGAAATCGGACTGCGAGAGAGATTTAGGAGTAATGATAAGTAGGAACCTTAAGCCAAGTAAACAATGTGTTTTTGCTCGTAACAAGGCTAATAAAGTACTTGGGTTCATACAAAGGAGTGTTAGTTACAAAACTAGCCAGGTCATCCTAAAACTGTATCTTGCTCTTGTGAGACCACACCTGGATTACGCAGTTCAGTTTTGGTCACCGTATTACAGAATGGATATCGAATCCTTGGAAAGAATTCAGAGGAGAATGACAAGACTAATCCCGGGCATTAGGAACCTTGAGTATAGAGACAGGTTAAAGCATCTTAATTTGCACTCCCTTGAGAGACGTAGAGCGAGGGGCGACCTGATAGAGGTGTATAAGTGGAAGGCAGAGCTAAACAAAGGGGACATTACAAAGGTACTCAAACTATCTAACCAGGAGCGAACTCGTAACAATGGTTTTAAATTAGACAAATTTAGATTTAGGCGTGAAATAGGTAAACACTGGTTTGGAAACAGAGTAGTGGATGAATGGAACAAGTTACCAAATATCATCATTAACTCGAATACGCTGAATTACTTCAAACATAGGTTGGATGCTCATATGAGCAATAGGGGTTGGGTGTAAACGGGACTGCCCAGTATGGGCTAATAGGCCCGCTGCAGTTTCTTTCGTTTTTATGTTCTTATGTTCTAATCACGACTATGATTATAACAACCACGACCATGATTATAACAACCAGTACCATGATTATAATAACCACGACCATTCATTATAATTACCACGACCATGATTATGTAATAATTGATTGTCAGACCAAAGCTTACAGCCCAGAATTATGTCACATATAACAGCAAGTACACTACAGACCTCGTCGTACCACCACATTCCGGGTTGACACACCTCAGGTCGACCCTAGGGACTTGACCTCGCCCGCTAATGACGTGAGTTAGCCGGGTGACCTACAACCTCACCTAACCAAGACACCTGGGCAGGACCACATCTGCACACAGCCATCCAGATCAAACCAGTTTAGTGTTAATTGGCAGAGGTCAAAACGCCGGCTGTTCCTCCTCCATATAAAGGCCCTGCGGTCCCGTCCACGGGGGTATTCTGGTCATACCGATTCTCATTCTGGTAGCTGTCATCTGTCTCCCGTTCCGGTCGTCACTCGGTTCACTAAGCAGGTCGGGAGGGAGACTTACCGACCAGACCACGGCATCGTCAGCTAAGCAGATTCTCCCATAGGAGGCAGCCCAGCCAGCACTCACTGGGCCTACGTCAGGGTACACGTGAGTCTTGTCAGAACGATTCTTAGGGTGAGTTACCTACTGTGGGAAGTGTATTCATTCAGGTGTGTCCGAGAGTCAGTGTCGAGTAACGTAAAACATAATGTGTTAGTACCCCGATATAATAGTGATATTAATGTGTCCATGTTATTAAGTGAATTAATAAATAGTTGTATCGAAGAGGTGTTTAACAAGTTGTCCCTTTAAGAAGTGATATATGTGTATTGACATACGAGATAAGATAAGGGTATTGACGCTGAGTAAAAAACATCCCGGCCACGCTACCAAGTTTCCTATCTTTACATTCCTACTCTCTATGCTTCTCCCTATATATGTAATATCTTCTTCTTCTCTGTTTATTGTGTCTCATTATAATTATAACAACCACGACCATGATTATAACAACCACGACCATGATTATAACCACGACCATGATTATAACAACCACGACCATGATTATAAAAACCACAACCATGGTTATAGCAACCACGACCATGATTATAACAACCACGACCATGATTATAACAACCATGCCCATGACTATAATAACCACGACTATGATTATATAACAAGACGGATCTTGCAAGAAGAGAGATTTATATATATATAGGAAGAATATTTAGTAAGAGAGTAAAAGAGAGAGGAAGATTTTGGTAGCGTGGCCGTGATAGTTATTTACACTTATCGTATCTTATACGTCAATACACATCTATTACGTCTTAAGGGCGACTTCTCAAACACCACTTCGTTACAACTCTTTATTAGTTACGAACATGACATGGACACATTAATAACACCTTCTATTGAAGTTACTAGGACATTATATTTACGTTACTAGGACATCATATTACGTTACTAGACACTCCGATTCTCGGACACGAACATGAAATGAATACACTTCCCACGTAGGTAACTCATCCCATGGAAAGCTCTGACAAAAACTCACGTGACCTGGGGAAGACCTAGCAGGGAGACTGCTTAGCTGGAACACTGGTGTCGGGAGGGCGACTGCTTAGCTGGGACACTGGTGTCGGGAGGGCGACTGCTTAGCTGGGACACTGGTGTCGGGAGGGCGACTGCTTAGCTGGGACACCGGAGGGAAGTCGGGGAGGGAAGTCCTGCATGACTCTCCTCCCGTGAGCGGGACTCGGCTGTGGTGGACCTCCTCCTCCGATCCCTGTGTGTCTCTCTGTCTCACTCTCTGTCTCTCTCTGGTCTGGGTATCTCTCTATGGGAGACTGCTTAGCTGGGCGCCAGAGGGAAGTCTCGGTCCTGACCGGAGGCGACTGGAGGCGACCGGAGGCGGCTTGCCTCCGGCCCCTGACTTCTCTCGAGCAGGACCGGGGACGTGGTAGCTGGCCACCTTGTTACAAGACACACTCTCTCTCTGTCTCTGCCTGTGTGTCCGAGGGAGGACTAGCACGTCCTATATATTGGGAGGCGAGCCGTCAGGTTGAGCTGATCGGGGGGCGGCGGTCTCCTTACATTTGCCCTCGCTAATGCAGGGTCAGGTCTGGACTTTTTCAGAGACTATAAGTTGTATCTTCTGGGAAAGTCATCAGATGGTCAGCCGTGAGAGTTACCCTACACTTGACCTCCCTGATGTCGGGTCAAGTGTGGACTTCTTTCTGCGGTGTAGGATATTGTGTATATTGGGAGAGAGTCGGCTGGTGCCTTCTTACATGTTTGTTGGGGCCGTGTGACATGGGAAGGGGAGCCTGGCTGATTTATAATCCTTGGTCAGCCGCAAGAGATACCCTACACTTTTGACCCCCCTAATGTTGGGTCAAGTTTGGACTGTTTCTGAGATGTAAGCTGTGGTCTGACAACCCATCACTACAATTATAACAACCACGACTATGATTATAACACCCACGACCATGATTATAACAACCACAACTATGATTATAACATCCACGACCATGATTAAAACAACCACAACTATGATTATAACACCCACGACCATGATTATAACACCCACGACCATGATTATAACAACCACGACTTTTTTTTTTTTTTTATTCGGCACTCCCCTACATCATTGTGTAAGGTGAAGCGCAGAAGCGTTTACAGCGCCCAACAGGGAAGCATGCTAAGTTCATGCTTGCCTCTATGTCTCATGAGTTAAGGGCGTAGAAGCCTGAAGAGTCAAGGGCGTAGAAGCCTGAAGAGTCAGTGGTTTATGTCCTCAAGTTATTGGAAACTCTAGCAACTTGTCCCTGAATACGAATTCGCAACATTCGACTTACAGCAGGTACCTACTTTACTGCTAGGTGAACAGGGACTAATGGGGGCTAGGAAGTAAGTCCAAACAACTTCCACCGGACCATGATTATAACAACCACGACTATGATTATAACAACCACGACTATGATTATAACACCCACGACCATGATTAACAACTACGACCATGTTCATGACCATGATTATAACAACCACGACTATGATTGTAACAACTACGACCATGATTAAAACAACCTCGACCATGACTATAACAACCACGACTATGATTATAACAAGCACGACTATGATTACAGCAACCACGACCATGATTATAACACCCACGACCATGATTAAAACAACCTCGACTATGATTATAGCAACCACGACCATGATTATAACAACCACGACCATGATTATAACACCCACTACCATGATTATAACAACCACGACTATGATTATAACACCCACGACCATGATTATAATAACCACGACTATGATTAAAACAACCACGACCCTGATTATAACGACCACGACTATGATCATAACAACGACAATGATTATAACAATCACGACTATGATTATAACAACCACGACCATGATTGATTATAACAACCACGACTATGATTATAACCACGACCATGATTATGACAACCACGACTATGATTATAACAACCACGACCATGATTATAACAACCTCGACCATGATTATCACGACTATGATCATAACCACGACAATGATTATAACAACCACGTCTGTGATTAAAACAACCAAGACCATGATTATAACAACCACGACTATGATTATAACACCCACGACCATGATTATAATAACCACGACTATGATTAAAACAACCACGACCCTGATTATAACGACCACGACTATGATCATAACAACGACAATGATTATAACAATCACGACTATGATTATAACAACCACGACCATGATTATAACAACCACGACTATGATTATAACACCCACGACCATGATTATAATAACCACGACTATGATTAAAACAACCACGACCCTGATTATAACGACCACGACTATGATCATAACAACGACAATGATTATAACAATCACGACTATGATTATAACAACCACGACCATGATTATAACGACCACGACTATGATCATAACAACGACAATGATTATAACAATCACGACTATGATTATAACAACCACGACCATGATTATAACAACCACTACCATGATTATAACAACCACGACTATGATTATAACACCCACGACCATGATTATAATAACCACGACTATGATTAAAACAACCACGACCCTGATTATAACGACCACGACTATGATCATAACAACGACAATGATTATAACAACCACGACTATGATTATAACCACGACTATGATTGTAACAACTACGACCATGATTATAACAACCACGACTATGATCATAACCAAGACATGATTATAACAACCCACGACCATCATTATAACAACCACGACCATCATTATAACAACCACGACCATCATTATAACAACCACGACTAGGATTATAACAACCACGACTATGATTAAAACAACCACGACCATGATTATAACAACCACGACTGTGATTATAACAACCACGACTATGATTATAACACCCACGATCATGATTATAACAACTATGACCATGTTCATAACCACGACCATAATTATAACAACCACGACTATGATTGTAACAACTACGACCATGATTATAACAACCACAACTATGATTATAATATAATGAGACAAAATCTCACATGAAGAAGTAAGCTAGGAGATAATAGTAGTAGAGTATTATAGTGCGAAGAAATGGTAGCGTGTCTCGAGGGTGTGATGTTAACACTGCATATTAACACAGGCACAGTACAAGTGTAGTATATAAAACACCAATGCGTGTTACAGCTTTATTTTACTAGTTCAATAGGGGGAATTAAGGGGGGGGTTCGTACACAATTTATGAAAGATTATGGTATTCTTGTATGACCTAACATCACAATTAGAATGGGCACTTCACTAAGTCGATCGTTGGGGAGGTTCGGGATCACCGCACTTCTACCGTCTACACAGCCAGCACTTACTGTTACATGTTGAGTTGACAGCACTCTGTCGATGGACCCGGCTGAGACTTCGTTACGCTTAGTGGCGGGCTTCTCCCGAGTGGGACTGGGGACGTAGTAGCTGGCCCTTCCTGGTTACAAGACACACTCTCGGGGAGAGGAGCTCCAGCCCCTATATATTGGACGAGCCGGGGGGTGACCTCTCCTACTGAACTGGGTGTGTCTTGACCGGGTTGTTAGGTCAACAGGAGTGCTGGCTAATTAGCGGATCCTTGAATTAACAAGGTCATGATGCTGGGTTGAGCTGATCCAGTGGTGGTGAGAATTCTGGTTCCCTTGGGTCAGGTCTGGGTGTGTCTTGGCTAGGTGTGGTTTCCTTAATATGGTTATATCGTAGGGTTATTCATGTACTTAGGCCGGGGTCAGGTCTCTTGGGTCTTGGGGCGTGTCAACCTGGTATGTGGTGGTACCACGAGGTCTGTCCCCAATCACTGTTATAGTGATATAATTCTCTGAGTTGAAAGCTATGGTCTGATAACACTGGTCAACAGCCAAAATGGTTCACATATGAGATCATGCTCACACAACTAATTTCATATTGCTGAATTCGAATCTGATATGTGTTTTGTTCTATCAGACCAGGTTTTCTAAAAAAATCAATTGGTACAAATATTTAATATTCCATCACGTGTCATGCAAAAGATGAGATTATCTCATGTGACTGTGCTTTCATGACTAATTTCATATTAATGAATATTAATTGGATGTTTCATTCTCCCATCAGACCTACTTTCTTAAAGAATAAAAAAAATAGTAAATATAGTAACAGTATCGCGTCATGCAAGATACAATTTTAAACCTATCACAGATAAGCTCATAAAAAATTGTACCAAAAAACATAAGTTCAAATCCTTTATAATGACAAAATATGAAGTTCTAAAAGTGCTTCTGAACTTTACTCTTTCTCTTGTACAGCTTGCTCTCTTCTCGTTGCAGTGTCTAGCAATAGTCGCCCATCATGTTAGGACTCAATTGTCCCTGATATCTGCTCTCCATTATGGCGATATTTTGATGAAATCTTTCGCCGTGTTCATCACTAACGTCTCCAAGGTTACCTGGGAAAAATTCAATATGAGAGTGGAAAAAATGCAATTTCAAGGACATCCATGCTCCCAATGCATGATAATTCTGAAGCATGGTTGTTACGATTTCTTTGTAGTTGTCAGCACGATAGTTTCCAAGAAAATTCTTTGACACATTGACAAATGATTCCCATGCTTTTTTCTCCAGTGGGTTCAATGTTTTGGTGAATTCGCTATCATTAACTAGTATACGAATTTGTGGTCCATTCAAGACACCTGCTTTCAACTTGGCTTCGGAAACCACACCACCTAGTTTCTGAGATAAGTATAGAGTCCCAGCACCGAATTGATCCATAGCTTTGATGAAATTTTTAGCCAAACCGAGCTTTAGATGCAGTGGAGGCAAAAATATCTTTTCTGGATCTACAAGCGGATTGTGAGCACAGTTAAACCTTCCAGGCGCATCTCTTGGTCTTGTCGGCCAATCCTTTCTCACATAGTGCTCTGCATCAGCTCTGCTGTTCCACAAGCACAAAAAGCACATGTGCTTTGTGTAGCCACTCTGAAGGCCCAGTAGTAAACTGATGACTTTGAGATCGCCACATATCTTCCACTGGTGTTTCTCATACTCTATAGCGGCCAACAGAATTTTCATTGTTTCATAGCTCTCAGTCATTTTTGTTGCTTGTGCTATTGGGACAGATGGAAGCCGATTGCCATTGTGTAAAAGAACAGCTTTCAGAGAGTCTTTTCCTGAGCCTATAAACAGCCTCCAATCCTCTGTCTTGTATGTTTCAGACTTGCAGAGTTGTTGCATGAGAGATACTGCGTCCTCGCAATAACAAAGGTTGTTTGCCATCTTGAAAAATGCAGACAGCTGTCTATGTCGGTAACGCGCTGTACTGATATGCACTCCATCTTCTAGCAGGTTACGCTGCTTTAGTCTGGATCCCAAAACTTCAGCCTTTTCTTTTGACAAGTTTTGGTCCCTGATGAGATGATGAAGCGCTTCTTGAGTAAATAGTTTAGGCCTGGTATTTTCAGAGTCATCCTGGTAGTCGTTTTCCATTGAGGTAGAGGTAGAATCGGAATCACTCAATTCTTGTTCAGTCGGTGGATTTGGGACTGGAAGTTCAGCACTGTGCGGTACTGGTCGGATTGCAGAAGCAATATTGGGGTACTGTACCTTGCCTCGTGTCTTGATTTTTATTCCCTTAATATTTGTGAGACAGAAGTAGCAGTCACTACTGTGGTCTTTAGGTTCACGCCATATCATTGGTACAGCAAAAGGCATTCCTGAACTTCGTTTACCACACATCCACTTGCTCAGGTGGTTAACACAAGACTTACAGGCTACATGAGGTGCCCATTTCGTGTCTTGGTCACCCAAATGACATTTGAAGTAACTTTTGTAGTTCAGTCGAACAGCTTTTGTGATTGGTTTCTTGAGGCTACCAGGAGTGAAGGCACCACATATGTAGCAAAAACTGTCAGCACCGTTCACACACTTGCGACGTTCCATGTTTTGTTAATTTCAGAGTAATTACAAATCATGCAGGTGTAGATATGCAATATCATGAATCAGCAAACTGAAACAAACAAAAAAGCACAAATCAGGACAAAATAATTGCATAAGTGAAGCCAATGAGCATATAAATTACTGTATGAATAGCATGGTACACTAAATATATAGATATGCTGGTTCTGGAAAACTGAGCCTGATACAGCTATACGAATGTCATAATTGAGTTCAGCATATACAATTACACTAGAATCAGACTGTTTTGATCCACGACCCACGACCATGATTAAAACAACCACGACTATGATTATAGCAACCACGACCATGATTATAACAACCACGACTATGATTATAACACCCACGACCATGATTATAACAACTACGACCATGATTATAACACCCACGACCATGATTATAACAACCACGACTATGATTATAACAACCACGACCATGATTATAACAACCACGACTATGATTATAACAACCACGACCATAATTATAACACCTACGACAATGATTATAACACTTAAGACCATGATTATAACAACCACGATTATGCTTATAACACCCACGACCATGATTATCTCATATACTACAGGAAAAGCCGTGTGTCTGCCTGTGTGTCTGTCTGTTCTGGGCAGCCGAAACGGCAAAATCGTTTTTCATCAAACTTGGCGGAAAAATCGCAAAAAAAATCGTAAAGTGGAACAAACCTGGTCCCATGTCGAAGGTTTCTTTAGGAAGGCATTAATTAACCATTTTATTTATGCTGGAAAACTATGTCACTGTATGCTGCCAGCCTTCCAGCAGTTGGCGCTAGCCAAGCACGAGCGTTCGAACTTTCAGGCGTTGGTAAGCTGTACCACCGGACTCGCCACAGGGCACGATGTGCCCACGATCACTTGTGTTTTCCTAAAGCCTAGTTTACAGGGTACAGCATTTGTTGCTGGGTTGATCGTATTGCCGCTGCTCTCTGGGCTTTTATGCTGGTTTGTGCTGTGGAGAAGGCAAAAAAGGAAAAGATTTTTCGCACACAACATTTATCCAACATCGCTCGATTACTGGATGCCCCTGTCTCCCCCCCCTCCCCCCCCCCCTCTCCCCGCAGCACAGATCTGGTGTTGCAGGGACACCACCCACAATTCACGCACCGTGTAAACAGGACTTACGGACTGAAATTTGAGATGAAATTTACAGTAATATGAACAAATATTGTAAGCCTTGGTGACTACGGAGGATATTTTGAACTTTTTGTACTTGGCATGTATGAAGGAGTGATATTTGGTGGTAAATGTTGTATACAAATGTTTCCTATATACTGGCGTACAAAATTTTTTATGATATTTTGAAGTGCAAGTTTAAGAAAGGGAGTGTAAATAATTCAATACTTCTAATCGACATTAATAAAAATGAAAGCAAACTTTGCAATGGAAGCTCACCTCCTCACCCCACTCCTACGAGATCTACCTTTCTCCTACAGACTGCTATACTTAGCAGATTCCCGTAGGAAGGGGTTATGAATCCTTAGTAAAGCTGTTCTGAAGCTTAGCCATTGTTGAGTTGATACTACATTGACACTTCTTAAATTGAACGTAAAGTAAAATTGAACACTAAGGTGTCCTTCTTTCTCGGTAGGTCTCGCTCTCTGCCTGAAACCCTCCAAAAGTGATGTCACTGTGACACATTGTCACTTAAAGTATTAACTTTGTATTTTACTTTGACAAACTCAGTGTTGTTACATAATATTAATGGTTATAATACAATTTTAATATCCTATTAGTTATTTATATTAACTAATTCACCAGGATTAAAGTAATTACGAGATACAGGTAACTCTTCCCAACCCGGTGAAATCCTCCGAATGCCACCTACTCTCATTAGTCTAATTATTTGCAATAGTAATAATCTAACATCATTAGTAATATATTCATACAAGTGACTAATATATTATATAAATTATACAGAGGAAGCCATGATATATGCCTAGCAACAAACGCATTCAACTATGAATTAATACAGCTCACCATCCGAATACAAGAAGGTGCTATAACGCTCCTGTTGGCCAGTAACTAAAGCAATATATACAAATTACTAATCTTACGAGGAAATATACGAAAGAATTTCCACAGTTAATTTGTTTTCACTCTCTTCATCTGAAGTGAGCTGCATATTGCTAGGCTGTAGTCCATGAATTCTTGAGGGGGGGGGGGGATATGGTTAACAAACTCAAAGAGCTGAACAGTGACATCAGCTTACCATTTGGACATAACGGGTTTAAACTCTGGTGGACAATCAATTACCAATTATGTTTCGTAGAAACAGAGAATAGCATTAGCAAGGGTTGGTCCAAGTAGATTTCTCATTCCTACTCCATCAATTGGTCTGTATGTTTTATCACTAAACATAAATAAGCAGTTTCTAGCAGCTAGAGACAGTATTGTAGGGAGCTATGTTTTGTTTAACCTACTGACCAAGTCATTATGCCTGAAAGGGTCCTCCACACATATATAAATTTCAAGTCAAAGGCGTCCTTAACGAAGTTAGTATGATCTTCACTGCATATTTCGTTAGCAAAATGAAAAAATCAGTAAATGTGTAGACGTTTGTGGAAATTTTTAGTCCTCCAAATGTTTATGTAGTTAAAGATTCATTCACTACGTGATATCATTGTTTGTGAATATTCCTCTATTTCGTTAAATTGTTTCTCACTTATATGTTAAGTTCTTGCTAAAACATAACAAACTTGCTTATCTTTGCCCTTTCATTTCTTTTTATTAGGCTCCAAACTTTTGTTGCTCTTTACATTTTTGCATTTTTGCACTTTTGTAAATTTTTGATGTTCAACTTTTTTGTATTTAATTTGATTTGTCCTAGTGGAGTTTATTTACGTTATTGTACGTTACTTCATGTTTTCTGTCTGATGATGACAAGAAATACTTTCGAAACTTTACCAAAAATTATGCCGCTGTTATTCTTACGTTGGTTTCTGTGTGTGTGTGTGTGTGCGTGTATGTGTGTGTGTGTGTGTGTGTGTGTTTGTGTGTGTGTGTGTAGTTTGCATTCAAAAATGATAGTGTGCGTGTGGGTGTGTGTGTGTTAAAACCCCAACGACGGTGTAGGCGGAAGAAATGACCAACATGATAACTCAACGACTACCCCGGCGGTTGAAGGCAATGCAAGATGGACAGGCTACTAAGGTGAAACCCAACAAACCGGGCTATCTGCAGTCCATTGCAACTCTCCCTCTCCACAGTCATTGCAATACTAAACACCACTGGTTCAGGAAAAGGGAGGGCCAAGATGAGTGCTTGCAGCCTACGCTCCTGCCTCACCACATAAATCAACTCACTTGTAGCCATCATCCAGCTCATCATATTTCTAATCGTCATCAAAACCCCTAGAACACGAAAAGTCCTATGGCGATGGACAAGTGGCGACGGGAACAGGCAGAAATGACTGCCGGGAGTCTCTAGTCACAGCTCTGCACATTGGCGGCGTCGAAAAGATGGTCGTTTATGCACTGGGATCTAGGTAGCAGTGCAATTCGGTCCTGTCTGTGTGACTGAGGAGCAGCCCTTTCGAGGAGCCACTCCGCTCACCCCACACGGGAAGGGAGCTAAAAAATATGCCCTCAACACAGCCAGCCTAAGGAATCAACGTTACTGGGCACCTGCACCCAGTAAGGTCATCCTGATGTAGTCGAACACACAATCCCAATCACAGATCAAAACATAAACAAACTATACAACCTCTTTTGGTTGCTGCATGGATATCAGGACCCACCTGGATACTGGCACAAATGAGCATCCTGAAAGAATTACCGCCCCTGTGGCAAAGGAACTGGCTAGGTATAACATCGACATAGCAGCCATTAGTGAGTCCCGGCTCCCAGACGAAGGTCGACTCACAGAACAGGCGTCTGGCTATACTTTCTTCTGGAAGGCCAAGCCTTCTGCTGAGAGAAACCGCACTTTTTTTTACGGGGATTGGCCCACCTGGGTACAGGTCAACGACCCACATCGGGCCTTGGGGGGGGTGAAAAAAATAAAGAAAAGACAAATTAAAATTAGAAAAGGAAAAGGTTAAATTAATCTACACAGCTAAGATGCCAGAAAACCAGATTTTTAAAGTGAGACAGATTGTATAAGTATGGAAGCACAGAAGAAGGCAGAGCATTCCACAGTTTGGCTCTATGAGGAAAGAAGGATGTACTGTAATACGTTATTCTAGTGTGACCGACATCCACAGAGAAATGGTGGGCACCGCGGGCAAGACGTGTGTTACGAGCCCACGGCATTGCCGGCAGTAAACAGGATGCCAAATCCACCGAACATTGCCTGTTAAAGTACCCGCAAAAGAGAGAGAGTGAAGCAACATTGCGGCTAAGAGAAAAGGAAGAAAGATTGTCAACTAAAGGAGGAGAGTTAATAAGACGAAATGCCTTTGATTCCACCCTATCTAACAGTTGGACAGAAGAAGAGCCACTTCAGATATGAGAGCAGTACTCCAAGTTAGGACGATAGAATCCCTAATATACTTGAAGCAACAGCTCAAGAGTGAAGTAGCTACGGCATTCCCAACTTTCGGGAGGCAGCTTTAGCAATGTTGAGGATGTTTGGCTTCCATGACATATTAGAGGAAATGGTGGGGCCTGGCATATCTGTTTTAGAATTTGGCGGAATGATAGCGTCCTGAAATGTGATTGGTGGGAGATCATCGTGGCTTTACCATCCGCCAATGCATCCTACATAGGCTAACTGAAATGCCTATTGGGATCAATGAGCACCTCATGAACGATCTGGGTCTCACTGAATCACTCACGTCATGTCCTATTCATCAGTGCATACGCCGCCCCAACACTGGATGCAGAGGATGACATCAAGGAGGCCTTTTATGCCGACCTTGACAGACTGCTAACCTCTATCCCCAGAGAAGATAAGGTTGTGCTCCTATGTGACTTCAATGCTTGAGTTGGCAGAGATGCTGACATATGGCAAGGAATCATAGGGAGACATGGTCTAGGCAAGTGTAATCCCAACGGCCTATGCCTATTCAGCAAGTGTACTGCACATAACCTTACTATCACCAATACCTTGCTTAGGCAGGCCTACAAGTTCAAGGGTTCATGGCAGCACCTACGATCCAAACACTGGTATCTCATAGAATACATCATTGTCAGAGAAAGAGATAGCCGAGATCTCCTCTTCACCCGAGCCATGAGTGGCTCAGACCACTGTGGCACTGATTATTATCGGTTCATCACACTCTCATTTCAAGTAGTCCCAAAAGAGCGAAGGCAACTAACTTCCAGAAGAGGTTTTAACACTAAGCGTCTGGGGGATCCAGCGGTAGCACATACTTTCAGAGAGAAGCTTGAACATTTGCTGAAATCAACCTGGCAAAAAACAACCCAAATCCCAGTGCCAGATGGGGTATCCTCGACACTGTCATGACAAAAACCTGCCGGAATATCCTTGGCCGAATCAAAAGAATACACCAGGACAGGTTTGATGAAAACGACGTGGATATCAACGTAATCGTCGACGATAAACGTACTGCCTTAACTAACTAGTAGAACCACCCTCAGTCCTGGCTCAAAGGTGATAGCTTCCGCAAGAAGAAAGCGACGGCACAGTGCAAACTTCGCAATCTAAAGAACGAATGGATGAAAAATAAAAAAAATGTGAAATGCAAAAACTTGCAGATGCGCGAGTTTTTCGACTCCACTAAAACATTTTATGGGCCAGTCACTCATGGTGTAGTTCCACTCCGCTCATCCTTCAACGCTGGAATGAGCACTACCATTCGCTGCTCCTAACGATGTGGATGTCTTGACTACCCAGCAGGTCCCTCATCACCCAGAGCTGACCTACTTCAGAAATCCTTCATCCCTAGATAAGGTAGCTTCTGCCGTCAAACAGATGAAAAATAACAAAGTTTCAAAGCCTGATGGAATCTCAGCCGAGAAGTATAAAGCGGGAGAACCTCTGCTTACCAGCCGTCTCCACTCTCTCATGGAAAATATATGGGAACAGGAGGAAATCCCCCAAGCTCTTAAAGACGCCTGCATCGTCAATAATTATAAGAACGAGGGCGACCGATCAGAGTGTGGCAACTACCGCAGGATCTGGCTGCTGTCCATAGATGACAAGATTATCGCCCGAGTCCTCCTAAACAGACTTCTTCCTGAGGCGGAAAACTTCCTCCTATAATCTTAGTGTTGTTTGAGACCATCAGGTGGCACCACTAACATGATCTTTGCTGCCCGCCAGATAAAGGAAAATTGCGGAGAAAAGCGTCGTGACCTGTACGTGGCCTTCATTGACCTAGCCAAGGCCTTCGAATCAGTCAACAGGGAAGCCCTTTAGCCGTTTTGGCTGCCCACCAAAATTCATCACCATTGTAAGACAACTCCACGATGGGATGAACGGCAGTGTCCTGTACAATGGCACCCAGTCTGTGTTCTTCCCCATCCAAATGGGGGTAAAACAAGAATGTGTACTAGCACAAACTCTCTTTTCCATTTTCTTGGTTGCCTTCCTTAATTGTGCCAGTACCACTTGAACCGGCAAGGTTGACATCCAGTACCGGATGAAAGGTCTTTTCAACATAAAACGACTACAGGAAGGAACAAAGGTGTCGGCAGCTTCCATTAGTCAACTTCAGTATGCAGTCCACTTCATCATCGTCGCTCATGCTAAACGCAACCTACAGGAGATCCTGAACACCTACACAGATGCTTATGCACACTTTAGCCTTAAGGTGAATGTACTTAAGATTCAGATTCTCTTTCAGTCTGCCCCTGGTTCAGCCACACCCCCACCATTCATCCAGCCTAACGGTACTACCCTCTCTAATGTTACCCACTTTTAGTATCTCGGCTCTTACCTGTCCACCACCGTGGACATCGATGAAGAGATTCAACATCCGATCTGATGTGCATCTCAAGTATTTGGCAGACTACATACCAGTGTCTTCAGGTGTAAGGAGCTAAAATTGTCAACTATGTTGCAAGTATATCGAGCAGTGCCCCCCCCCCCCTTTACTATATGGCAGCGGCACATAGGTCACATACAGGAGGCACCTCAAGGCATTTGAAAACTTTCACTGAAGGTTCCAAGTGTTCCCTGAAGAAGGCAGTGATGGGTAGGGAAACACCGGGTAACACTGAAGTCCATTTATTAACGGAGAGGAGAAATACAAGTAGTGAGCAGCGTGCGTATGAAGTGCCATGCACGAGCCACAGAGGCAGACTGAGGCTGCATTGTCATATGGCAGCCTCGGGGCAATGTTGCCACATAACACGTGCATTGTTACCACGTAATTACATACATAGATGCTACTCGGCACAGTAACTTAGATGCATAACCTACATCTCCCTCCCCCCCTCACGCTCATAGTCTTTGTCTTGAGCGGACTTCTTAGTCCTAAGTAGCTCCAAGCGTCGAGGTGCACTGTGGGGCGGATCCTCGTGAGGTGTAAGGGACTCGTCCTCGGTCAGGGGGCCAGCAGCAGGGGGTGGGACTGGCCGGAGGAAGCGGCGGTTCCTCCACTAGACATGGCCGCTCGGCATCCTGACCTTGTAGTCCCGCGACCGGCCGACGCCCATCACTATGCCCACCTTGTCCCAATGTGTCGTCATCGGGTCCTGGACGGGTACAAAGGCACCGATCTCCAGCGGCTGAAGAGGGCGGGCACGGTCGTCATACCGAGCCTTGGCGTCCTGGGCACGTGTAGCGGCGTGGCGGTCGCAGCTCTCGGCTCTGGTCTGCAAAGGCCTTGGCGTGTGCAGGAATGCAAGAGCGGAGAGGGTGACCATGCAGGATCTGGGCAGGGGAGCGTCCTGCGTGGGTGGGAGTATTACGTAACTCCAGGAGTCCTTTGTCAACCGCCTCACAGTCTATGTTGCCTGAAGGGGCCACCTTGAGGATGAGGTGCTTGACTGTCTTGACCGCAGCCTCAGCGTGGCCGTTTGACTGTGGGTAATGGGGTGTTGACACGATGTGGCGAACTCCCCAACGCTCCAGGAATCCTGTGAAGTCCCGGCTGGTGAACTGTGACCCACCGTCCGTTCACAGACATACGGGGACGCCCAGGTCACGAAAGAGGTGCCGGAAGTGGCGAATGGTGGCTGCGGACGTCGTGTCCGAGCCACAGATTACCACCACAGGCCAGCCAGAGAGTCGGTCGGCAACAACTAGGAAATGTTTCCCAGCTCTGCTGAAGAAATCAGCCGACACGGACTCGAAGGTCCTGGTGGGTTCGTTGTCGCACAAGAGGGGCTCCTGCTGTTGACTGGGCTGCATGATCTGGCACGGCTCACAGGCACGGACCGTATTGACGATATTCGCGTCAATGCCGGGCCAGTACACAGCCTGCCTTGCGCAGCGCTTGGTGGCCTCTGCACCACGATGGCTGTCGTGTAAGCTGGCCAGAACGCGACGACGGAGAGTTGCAGGGACGACCACACAGGCACCATATAGGACGAGGCCCCCATCTGCGCAGATGTCCTCACGCATCTTCCAATACGGGCGTAGGGCGTTGTGGAGGTCAAAACGGTTGCGAGGGAACCCAGTCCTCACACTCTCCAAGATGTGAGTGTAGGAGGGATCGTCGCGTGCCGCGGTCTGTAGTTCCTCAAGGGCCAGATCGCTGTCGGGTGGCGACACTGTGGCCTGGGTGCTGGCGAGGTACTGTACGGCCTGCAAAGTGACGATGTTGCTGATGGAGAAACCGGCCTCGGTGCTGAGCATCTCGTCTTCAGGTGTCGGGCAGCTGACTAGGGAGCGGGAGAGGGTATCCGGGATGCACAACTCCTTACCTGCTCGCCAAGCCGTGGTGAAGACGAAGGCCAAAATCTTCTCCTTCAGGCGCTGGAGGCGGGGATTCTCGATGGCGTCCAGCGAATAGTGGTTAAGAATGGGGACCAAAGGCCTGTGGTCTGTGATGAGGTCGAAGTGCTGTAGGCCAATCAGGTAAAACTTGCACTTCGATAAGGCCCATACCACTACCAGCAGCTCCAGCTCGATGGTAGCGTAGCGAGACTCAGCATCGGTGAGGAAGCAAGAGCCACACTGTACGAGCCGGTACTTTCCTCCACCGTGATCCTGGAGAAGGGCATAACCAACCCTGTACAGGCGCGAGGCGTCTGTCCGGAGGACGGTGGGGAGCGCTGGTTCGAAAGTAGCGAGGATAGGTGGACTTGACAGAGCCTCCTTTACCTTATGAAAGGCGAGGTCGTGGTCAGGGGTCCGCGTGAAAGTCCTCTTGGGGCTCATCAGGGGGCGGAGAGGCCCAGCAGCGGTGGAGACGTCAGGAGAAAATTCTGCCAGGTGGTTCACCAGGCCTATGAAAGACCTGAGATCCATAAGGTTGGCAGGTTTGGCAAAGTCCGCTATGGCGCGAACTTTCTCCGGGTCCGCAGCAATGCCATCCCTTGAGAGTCGGTAGCTGCAGAAAGACACTGCAGGTGAGGCCAAGACGAACTTTTCGGCATTCAGAGAGATGCCGTGCGTCCTACACCTGGTCAGTACCTCGTCGATGCGGCGAAGATGCGACAGGTAGTCCTCATTGTAGAGGAGGAGGTCATCCACTACCTTCACGCAGTTGGTCACGCCTTGAAGTGCCATGTCACCACGGAGACAGAAGGCGTCCCCCATAGCAGCGAATCCCATAGAGCCACGGCAGTAGCGGAAGCGTCTGTAAGGCCTGATGAAAGTGGTCAGTGGCTGATCCTCCTTCAGTGGGATCTGCCAGTAACCACAGAGGGCGTCCATTGTCGAAAAGTGCCGTACCTTCGGGTCCACACTCCGTATAGCTGCAAAAGGTGTGGGTGAAGGGTGGGCGGGACGGGACACCTGGCTGTTAAGCTTAGACAAGTCGGTAGTAATTCGCACTCCACCGTTAGTCTTAGCCACAGCGACTAGAGGGTGGCACCAAGGGGACGGGTCGTCACCAACGGGTACGATGACACCCTGGGCCACCATGGAATCCAGTTCCTTCTTGACTGAATCCCTGAAGGCGAGAGGGATCAACCGGGGAGTGTGTATGGCAAACGACTGCGCATTTTCCCGCAGGTGTATTATCATAGGCGGACCCGCCATAGCCTTCAGTGGCGCGGTCCGTAGGGCCTCCTTCGTCACCAGCACTTCTGATTACTCCTTCAGGAAGTAGGCCCTTGTGGCTGAAGAAGAGCAAGCAGCCGTGTCTTGTTTGGAGGCGGGGCGGGAGTGGACGCGGGTTCTGGGCAGTTCTGTGTGGCAGTGCACCCTGCTGGCAGTGTACCGAGCAGCTGAGATCTGCTCGGAGAAGTCTCTGGGCACCACGCCAAACTCCTTGCAGTGCTCCCACGACAACAAGGGTGTAGTGAGAGTAGGCTGCACGTCTATCCATCCGTGACACGACGTGTCGCCGTAGGTGATCTCCGCTTGAAAGGAGCCCACAGCGTCCAGCATCTGGGAACTGTCCGCATTGTAGTACAGCAGCTGCGGGGGTGGTCCCAGGTCGCATTTGGTGAGGCCCAGTTTCTGGAGGTGCTTCAGGCCTATCACCGTAGCATCAGCGCCAGTGTCCGGTATCACCTCGATGTGATCCGACACATCACTGTGTGTGACGGCGACGCAGATGGTAGGGGAAGGGGTAGCCCTGGGGCGTGTGGTCGATTCCACCCTCCTGATGTGACTCAGCTGCTGCTTGGGGCTGCATGGGCCATCTGAAGGGGGCTGCGTGCGAACCACCCCGAGGGAAATGCGCTACTTTCCTCCTCGTCTCGGGCTTTTGGGCTTGGGTTGGCAGCAGCACTTGTCGTAGTGTCCATAGCGACCACACTCCTCGTGTCTGTGTTCGACCAGTGGCCCTTACGGTCAGATCCACGACACAGTGCGTTGGAGGCCGGGCATGTCTTGGGGCCATGCTGCTTTCCACAGCTGCCACAGGAAGCACTAGGCGGAGGCGTGGAAGAACGTGCGGCAGCCTTCACGTTGTTGGCCGCATTCTTACCCTTCTTGTACTGTGAAATAGCTCTCACAGCAGGTGGGGCCCGTAAGGCAGAGGTGGCGGACTTGGTGGCCTCGTATGACCGACATTCAGTCACTACTACCTGGAGTGTGGAGGAAGCGTCTAGGGGGATGAGTCGCTGCACCAACTCTTCTTGCCTGACACCTGTCAAGATCCCGTGCTTGATCCAGACTTCCTCACATTCCTGGCTGTGCGCCTTGCAGACGTCGATCTCCTCCGACAAACTCTTTAAACATACATAAAAGTCGTCAAAGGATTCATTCTCCGCCTGCTTGCAGCTGGTGAAGGCGCGGCGACTCAAAGCCTCGTTATTCCGACCTTTAACATGCTCCTGTAAAAGGTCGAGCACATCCGTCACTGAAGATGTAGAATCGGGAGGCACTTGCAACGTGTGGTCCAAAACTCTCTGGGTCTCCAGCGACAAACACATCCGCAGTTGGATGAGCTGTTTGTTTGGAGGCATGATATTAAGGTCCTCCATCGTGGAGTAATCTGTCCAGAGCCGCCTCCACTCACGAAAAAGCTGAAACATGACGTCTGGTGAGAGGGCGGGTGGGGGTTGAACAGATGCCTTGGGAGCTGTTGGAGTAGCAAGAGTACCTGGAGGACACTGTTGCGGGGGAGGAGGGAGGGTACTGGCGCCTTGTTGCGCGAAACCTGCAAGTGAGGGAGGGTGGGTTAGCGCCAGGGTCGCCAATATTGCATCAAAGTGCGCCTTTTCCTCCTCTCTGCGTATCTCCTCCCTCTGAAATTCCTCCTCTCTTCATATCTTCTCCCTCTGAAATTCCATCCCTCTGCGTCTCACGTCCCTGTCGTCCATCCACCTCAGAATTGTGGCAATGTCCGTCACTGGAGGTAGAGGATGAGAGGCAGTGGGCGCAGAAGCTCCATCTGCGCCCGGTAGAGGGGAAGGTGGGGAGTCGTGTCTCCCATCTTGACGTGGTCCCTTCTTACCGCCCATCTTAGTATGCTTGAACTGCGCTGTTTAGTATATAAAGTGGCGCCTCATCAGCTCGAACCACATATATATGAAGTGAACAGCACAGAAATATTGCATAGGGTCCACTGTTCTGTCCGTGAGTGCGTGCGTGCGTGTGTGTGTGTGTCTGAGAGCAAATCGTAGTGGCCTTAATGCGGGTGGCTAGAGCCGCCGCGGAGGTAAGAACGTTAGTGTCTCCCCGGATGTCACACGAGAAGGGTGTACGCCTGCGTGCTCCGTGGGTACCACAAAAAAACAGGCAAATGCTCAACTCTCAGCTCTAGACACACTAATACGGTGACACTAACACTGCCGCTCTCACTAAAACGCACCGTGACGGCGCAACACTGCACGTCGTGGCGAAACACAACGCAACACAACACAACACACTAGAGTCGACAAGCACATCACCAGCAGACGTAACTGTCGGCATTTCACAACACTCGTAAGTCCACAAATCCTACTCACTGGGCCATGAAGGTTCCAAATGTTCCCTGAAGAAGGCAGTGATGGGTAGGGAAACACCGGGTAACACTGAAGTCCATTTATTAACGGAGAGGAGAAATACAAGTAGTGAGCAGCGTGCGTATGAAGTGCCATGCACGACCCACGGAGTCAGACTGAGGCTGCATTACCATATGGCTGCCTCGGGGCAATGTTGCCACATAACACGTGCATTGTTGCCACGTAATTACATACATAGATGCTACTCGGCACAGTAGCTTAGATACATAACCTACATTCACCAAGGTAGTCCTCCGAGTTTGCTGAGAAAACAAGAAACAAATGCCAGTATTCTCGCAGACACCAATTGTAGGAGCATCAAGGCTACCATTATCCATGAACAACTATGTTGGACTGCCTATGTTACCTGCATGGACGGCAGTAGACTGCCAAAGCAGCTACTTTATAGTCACCTAACGAAAAGTAAACATAACGCTGGCGGGCAAATGAAAAGGTATGAAGACAGTCTTAAGGAAACCCTGAACAGGTGCCAAATCTACCCTCTCACCTGGGAGACAATCATTCCACACCGTGATGCTTGGAGGAACACCAAACGAGAAGGTATCAATACTTTAAAGTTAGCTCGACTGCATACCGAGGTAGACAAATGCTAACGCTGGAAATACGCTGCCACCTCCCTTTCCGCACTAGATGTAGCCCTCCACATGAGTAAGATCTGCAGACGATTCTGCCGGTCCCGTATCGGCCTCTCGAGTCACGTCAGAGCTCACCAACGACGGTGACATCCTCATTAACTCATATCATTGTATCATGGCCGGATGATCGTTGTACTCGTTTCTGAGTGACAGCAAAGCAGTAGTAGTAGTAGTAGTAGTAGTGTGTGTGTGTGTGTGTGTGTGTGTTTCACACAGAACAGTGCAATACATCTAGTGTGGCAGCTTTATGTTAGTTTTAAGGTGCAGGCACTGCTTGCGCCCTCTCTCTTTCAGATACTGCCGCTAGCTAGCCATCGTGGTGAACAGGGAAGAAACATTACATTAGACTTCCGCTACAGGTACATAGCCTCTTCACAATCAACACTCCTGCTGTGCCTCTTTGTAGCAACACACGGTAACTGGGAGCCTCAATGTCCAAGACTAGCCCAGCAGGGGATCTACTAGGTGCATGAGTGTGCCAAGAGGGACGGTGTGTAGGTCCACCGTCATGTGGACATGCCCTGGTGCCTACCAATCACTAACCAACTACCTTGCTGATTTATCTTCGTAGGTATAAGGCTATGGGAGTAAAAATCTAACAAAATATCTGTGTTGGTTTCTGGCATCAGTCAGACATGCTTACAGAGTACCAGTAATGAACCCAGCAGTAGAGTAGGCAGATGAGGTCACTAACACAAGAACCCATCGACTACAGTGCACTGGCGGATGTAAGATGGACAGGTTACTAAGGTGAAACCCAACAAACTGGGCCATCAGCAATCCATTGCAACTCTCCATCTCTCCAGATGTTGCAGCTACCTGCACCCCTGGATCAGGAATAGGGAGTGCCAAGATGTATGGTTCACAACATAAATCTACTCATGTGCAGCCATCATCCAGCTCCTTATACTTTTCTTCATCAAAACCCCTAAACCCTCAAAAATTTTATGGTCATAGACGCTTGGTGATAGAAACAGGCAGATATAACTATTAGTATTAGAAGTTTCTACAAGTAGTGACAACTCGGCACTTGGGCAGCATAGATAAGATAGTCGTTTGTGTACTGGTATTTATGTAGCAGTGCAATCCGGTCGTGTCTGTGAGACTTCGCAGCCTTCTTGACGGGTCACGAGGGGATGGGGCTAGAAACAGGGCCCTAAACATAGCCTGCCTAAAAACAAAAACTGACTCGGGAACCCTACCCAGTAAGGTCATCCTGGAACGGTTGGAAACACAATCATAATCACAGATCAAAGGAAAACAGACTATACAACCTCTTATAGTTACTGCATGGAATGTCGGGACTCTTCTGGATACTGGCACAAAGGAGCTTCCCTTAAGAAGAACCGCTCTTGTGGCCAAAAAAAAATGTCAAGGTATAACATCAATATAGCAGCCATTAGTGAGTCCCGGCTCCTAGAAAAGGGTCGACTTACGTCACGGTCCCGCTATACCTTCTTTCTGGAACGGTAAATCTGCTGCGGAGAGAAACCACATTTATTAAATTGGCTTTACTCTTCGCCATACATCCTACATAGGCGAACTGAAATGTTTGTTGGGGTCAACGAACGCCTCATGATGCTCCGAGTCCCACTGAATTACTCACGTAATGACTTCTTCATCAGTGCATACACCTCATCATTGGATGCAAAGAAGGTAAAAAAATGCCAACCTTCACAGACTGTTAACCTCTATCCCCAGAAAAGATAAGCTTGTGTTCTGAGGTGACTTCAAAGCCAGAGTTGGCAGAGATGATGCTAACAAATATCACCAACAAGCAACAATTTTTTAGGCAGACCGGCAAATTCATGGGCAACACCCACGATCTAAACATTGGCACTCTCATTAATTACATCATTGTTATATAAAGAGATCGCCGATATGTCCTCATCACCCCGAACCACACATGATTCAGACAGATGAGAGACAGATCATCGACTCGTCAAAGCCAAACTCTTCCTTCACGTCGCCTTAAAACGGCGAAAGCAACAAGCCATCAGAAGTAGTTTTAACACCAAGCACCTAGAGGAGTAGCTTGAGGAAGGGCTGATAAACAACCCAACAACAGACAACCCAAATCCGAGTGGCGAATGGGTTATCCTCGATGTTGTCATCACAAAAACATGCAGAGACTTTAGGCCAGATCGAAAGAATACACCAAGATTGCTTTGATGAAAATGACCCGGAAATTAGCGTACTCAACAATGGTAAATGTGCTGCCTTAACTGACTGGCAGACCAGCCTTCAGTCTCGTACCAAAGCTGATACCTTCCACGAGAAGAAAGGGGTAGGCCAGTGGAAGAAAAGTATTTTAAATGAAAAAAATTGTATATCAACAGAATATGCACGAATTTTTAAATTCCACTAAAACAGTGTATGGCCCAGTTACCCATGTCGCGGCCCCCTTTGCTCATCTGATGGTAAACCTCTATTCAAAGGAGAAGAAGGCATCCATCAGTGCTGGAAAGATCATTACCATTCGCTGCTAAACCGAAACAAAGATGTGGATGTCCTGACTACCCAGTAGGTCCCTTAGCACCCAGAGCTAGCCCACATCAGCTATCCTCCATCCCAGGATGAGGTAGCTACTGCCATCAAAGATATGAAAAATGACGAAGCCACAGAGTCTGATGGAATCCCAGACGAGGTGTATAAAGCAGGAGGATCTCGGTTTAGTAACCGGCTCCATTATATCTTGGAGAATATAATATATGAAAGATGGAGACAATTCCCAAGATTTTATGACATCTCCATCGTTAATATTTATAATAACAAGGGAGATCGATCAGTCTGTGGCAATTGCCCTGGAATCTCGCTGCTGTCCGTAGCTGAAAAAATTATCGCCAGAGTCCTACTAAACACACTTCTTCTGGAAGCAGAAGACTCCCTCCCATAATCTCAATGTGGATGTAGACCATAACGTGGCACCACTGACCTGAACTTTGCCGCCCACTAGATACAGGAAAAGTGCAGAGAACAGCGTCGTGACTTGTACATGGCCTCCATCATCCTTATTAAGGCCTTCGACTCGGTCAACAGGGAAGCCCTCTGGCGGACCCCCAATCGTTTTGGTTGCCCACCAAAATTCATATCTATTGCGAGGCAAATCCCAACCAAAACTAATGGTTGCCCCTCGTGTAAAGAGGATGACCGGCGTGAATTTGTTTGAGGTGTAGAAGCTGTCACCAACAAAACAACCACACCCTAAGTTAACGACCTGCATTACCCAGTGTCAAGGAATAGTCCAAGAAGACCGGACAACTCGCCAACTACACTGGCTAACTATTACCCCGGAACACGATCTGCAAATCGATTAACATCCAGGTTTCCATTTACTGCTGAGTAGACATAAGCAAATGGCATAAAGAAACTTGCCCATAGTTTCACCCTGCCCGGGGATCGAACCCGGGTCCGTTCGTTTGCGAGGCGAGCATGCTGACCATTATACCAGAGGTGAGGCAAATCCACGATGGTATTAACAGCAGTTCTTCCCTATCCAAATGGAGCTATATAAAACGAGGATGTGGACTGGCACCAACTCTCTTTTCCATTTTCTTGGCTGCCTTCCTTACTCGTGCCAGTGCCAATTTAGCCGGTGGAGTGAACATTCGGTACCGGATGAAGGGACTTTTCAACGTAAGACAAATCCAGGCAGGAACAAAGGTGTCGGCCGTTTCCATCACTGAACTTCAGTATGCAGACGGCCTCACCTTCGTCGCTCACACTGAAAGCGACCTACAGGAGATCCTGAACACCTATGCAGATGCCTATGCAAACTTCAGCCTTGAAGTGAATGTACAGTTGGTTCCACTCCTGATTTTACCACTTAGCATTGGCAATCCTCTCTATTCCCGGGGATCTGAACCCCGAACTCAGAAGTAAGAATTCGAAGCATTCACTAGTGAGTGGGAGGGAGGGCGGAGGGGTGTGTTGGGATAGTTTCCTTTCTTTCTGGAGGAGACTGGGTACGAGCACAGAGTTTAGTACGGATAATGTATATCAGGTGGAAGATAGTACAATGCAGGATAACCTTTTGACAAAACTGACGGTGTTTCCTCTGCTAAAAGTAATCGTCTAGATGAAAATACTGAAGTTACGATAGAAAGAGAGGGCGATGAATTCATGCTCTAAGTAAGGTGTTCCTTTGCAAAAAGGGGCATTTATGACGAAATGGGATATGGATATGTTTGAACCTATATCTTGTAGAAGCAGTGAAGTTTTGCTCAACCTCTTGACTACGAGATGAAAATTCCTGGCGGTAGCCAGAATAAAAGGGATAAAAACACATCGAAGTGAAAGGATTCATTATAAATCAAAAGAATCAGGACGTGGGCAGCACATATTTATTGAAACAAAAACTTGATGTGAACAAAAATAGTTCAGTTGGTAGCTGTCCTGTATATAATCAGCAAACCACATAGTTCAGTTGTTCCAAAAAGTGTGGTTAAAGGGTAAAAAAAGATTATAATTATTATTATTATTATTATTATTATTATTATTATTATTATTATTATTATTATTATTATTATTATTATTATTATTATTAAATGTGGTGTTTTAAGGTGTTATATAATATAGTCAGTAGTACACTAGACGTGGCAGCACTCGTGAGCAGAGGTGCTGGTAGAACCCACGACTCAGCACAGTCACCCCCTCCTGCCCCACAACCCAACCTCTACAGTATTCTGGGTTTCTTGTGGTCAAGTCATTTCAGACAATTTACAGGAGAATAATTGTATGTCCTCTCATTTCCAGGAGGCAATTATGATGAGAATACAAATATTCTGGCTACAGCCAGACGATTTGTTCAGCCAGGGAAGTTCCATCTCGGAGTCAAGCGGTGAACCAAAACCTCACTGTTCTACAAGATATAGATTGTAACATATCCATACTCCATTTGGTCATAAATGCCCCCATTACAAAGGAACACCTTACTTAGAACATGAATTTAGCCCTCTCTCATCCTATAGTAACTTTAGTATTATCATCTGACTAGCACAAGACGATTACACTCAACTTAGAAACCCAGTCGGTATTGTCAAATCGTTATTCTGCATCTTCCCAACTGAGATACTGTACACTTTTCCTCCTCGCGCCCAGTACCTCGTCTACCCCCCACAGAAAGACAAATACCCAAATACACCCCTCCCCTATCACTCCCGCTCAGTGGGCGAATACCTCGAATTCAGAGTTCAGTGTTTGGGATTCAGACCCAAGGAAGAGAGAGGATTGGCAATGCTAATTCGTAAAGTCAGGAGTGGAGCCAACTGTACGAAAGGCTCAGGTTCTCTATCCGCCTGACCCTGGTTCAGCCGCACTTCTACCATCTATCCATGTTAACGGTATTACCCTGTCTAATGTTATCCACTTTGAGAATCTTGGCTCCCACCTGTCCACCGCCGCGAACATCGATAAAGAGATACATCATTGAATCAGATGTGTATTTCAAACCTTTGGTAGACTCCGTACCTGTTTTCAGCTGTAGGGAGCAGAAATTATCTACAAAGTTGGAAAGGATCACAAACAGGAGGCACCTCAAGGCACATGAAAACTTTCACCAACGTAGTCTACGTCCCATCCTCCAAGTTCGCTGAGAAGACAAGAGAACAAATGCCAGTATTCTCGCTGACACCAACTGTAAAACCATCGAGGCTACCATTATGCATGGACAACTACGGTGGAATGGCCATGTTACCAGCATGGACGACAGTAGACTGCCAAAGCACCTATTTTACAGTCACATCAGTTACCGAACCAATGGCAAAAAAAACGCCGGCGGGCAACGGAAAAGGTATAGGGATAGTCTCAAGACAAACCTGAAAAAGTGCCAAATCGACCCCCTCACCTGGGAGATGATTACTCCTCACCGTAACGCTTGGAGGAGCACTACACGAGAAGGTGTCAATATTTTAGAGTTTGTCCGACTGCATACCGAAGCAGACAAGCGCCAGCGCCGGAAAGACGCTGGCACCGCCTCTCACGCACTAGATATAGCCCTCCACACATGCAACGTCTGTGGACGGCCTGCCGATCCCGTATCGGTTTCTCGAGTCACTTCACCAACGAATGTGACATCTTCAATAACTCATTTCATTGTATCATAGCTGGATGAACGTTATGCTCGATTCCAAGTGACAGCAAAGAAGTAGTAGTGTGTGTGTGTGTGTGTGTGTGTGTGTGTGTGTGTGTGTGTGTGTGTGTGTGTGTAAATAATCATAGTTCTAACCATAAATAAATAGCATCGATATTTTTTTTATTATCACTGCAATCAGAATTCAGAATTCAGAAACCCTGATACTTCCAGCTCTTTCATGGTCAAATTATATTTTGCTTTCTGTATCTTAAGATTACATAAACTCTATACATTGACATGAAAAACATTAAAATTCACTCCTATTAAACTTATTTTTCTCAAGTACAATCTATATATTCTGACGTAACTCTAGCTGAAACTAGTAACGATCCTTACAAGTTGTTTTCTATTGTTTTGTGTTTTCCTGAAGTAGGTAATATTTTTCTGACCGAACACAACATGTCAATACTCTTTTATTATGAAAAGCCATTAAATTACTTGTATCCCAACATTGACAGTGAGATTATTTAACTTCACTAGAGATCACCACTTACTGGTATGCAGGTCATCATGGACTGTCAACAAGCTACGGTTCACAAATTCTGGGATGCCTCCCACAATTGTTCCATACTTCGTATCAACTGTGAGAGGTCTGGGGGGGTTGTCAACTACAGCCTTCATCTCTCCATGGACAGTGGTCGTGAGGAGAGACGTTAGCGTCTCATTTTGTCTCCATCCATTGCCATCGTCCACTGATATAACTAGGTTATGTCCATGGCGTCCTACTCGTATAGTGTGCCAAGAACCATCACCCAATGGGAAGCTTTCTAAACACACCTCCTGTAGTACCCACTCTACTCCACCAGACACTGAAGCACATGCTATACCACCTCTCAACTGTCAAAAGCACAAGGAAAAAATTAAATTTGGTAATACCATAAATTTAGTTTAGTGTATGTGAACGAGGTAAATAAGTTTATACACGAACATGTAACACTCATAGACTAGAGTAACAGAATCAACAGAATAACAAAATGACTTACACGTATTCTTAAGGCATTTGATTGTTGAATGGCAGTCAGCTGCAACAGAAGACCATCAGTACGACCTCGTGTTCTTATTCGAAATTGCAGTGATACATCAAATGGATCTGGTGTGAAGTGTAGTGCTATCTTTACGTATGAGGCTTGGCCAAATGTAACTGGTACAGTCGGTGTGGTACACCTTGGCCCTGTCCATCCTGCCTTACAGTCACATTTCGGGTCACGAACACCATTAACGCAATGTCCACGTAGACTACAGGAAGCCAATCTATTTTGACAGGCCATCTCTTGGGGTCTACAGCCTTTTACACTCCCATTGCTGTATGCTGGCTCACCCAAGTCAACTAGCTGAGAAACGTAATAACAGTTAAGTATGAAGATAACAAGTTATGTATCGCTTTAATATGATTTCACATGTGTTCTGAAAAAAATCCATGCAAATTAGAATAAAGCTCACAAATGTAAATTTTGTCTCCAGTCATAGAAAACTTTAAGGGAAATGTATGATTCTGATGAATAAACAGACTGTCCTTGAGATTGACCCTTAAATAACGTTTAATAATACATAAGCCATTCAAGATACACAAACACACTTTTATTACAGCATTACCTGTCCATTAATTGTGAGGTGGGATACACAACCTTCTAAGGAGCGGTGCACAAGAGTGGATGACCATCCAAACTCTTTAGACAGAGGGTATGGGTGGGCGAGGCCACCAAGCTGGAGGGGCACTCTACCTCCCCAACTCTCTTTCACATCAGGGTCTATCCAAGTGGCTCTTGCAATGCAATGGGAGTCATTGGTTCTGTCGTCATCCCAGCCAGCTCCGCAAAGGTCCACCATTAATGTTACACCCTGTTAGGTATGTTCATAAATGAATAAAAAATAAAACTATGAGGGAACGATTTATGGAAAAATAAAAATAAACATTATAGTTAAATATTAACATATGATCAGATATTTCCTCTTTTTCTGCCGATGTGTCTGAACAGTTAACTTAGAACAGGAAGATTTAAAAAAAAAGATATATCTTCATTAAAATATATCTTATTTCATGTAATTATTTGGAAAGTATAAGATTTCTTAGTTGAAGATATCATTATTTGCAGCAGCAAAGGCACTGTTTTTACTTCTTAAGCAAGGACTTATTAGACATTGCCTATATTTGATTTAACTAATGTATTAAGCAGTCATACAAACAGTAGTTCCCACTGACTGATACAAATGTTTTTTGTGAGACTATGGCATTAACCCCTTCAGTAACAAGCCCTCGATAATATCACATTGTAATGTCGTGTCCATATTCTGGTATTAATATTGTTTTAATTGGAAAACCGGGTACTCTAACATGTTATGATAATTAAATACAATACATTTATTATTTCGAACTTATATAACAAAATCATATCAATGTTAAAAGAGGTTATATTTTTACGTAATTTTTGTCTTAAACATGTCTCAGTAACCATACATGCGATTTACATAGATTCCACAAGGATTTCTCCATTACATTTACTGCATAGTGTAATGTTTGATTGTCAGACCAAAGCTTACAGCCCAGAATTAGGTCACATATAACAGCAAGTACACTACAGACCTCGTGGTACCACCACATTCCGGGTTGACACGCCTCAGGTCGACCCTAGGGACTTGACCTCGCCCGCTAATGACGTGAGTTAGCCGGGTGACCTACAACCTCACCTAACCAAGACACCTGGGCAGGACCACTCCTGCACACAGCTATCCAGATCAAACCAGTTTAGTGATAATTGGTTAGAGGTCAAAAGCCGGTTGGGCCGACCCCATATAATGGCCCTACAGTCCCGTCCACCATCATTCTGGTTCTGATTATCATTCTGGCATTATCATTCTGGTTCTGATTATCATTCTGGCATTATCATTCTGATTCTGGTTGCCATTCGAACGTTCGAACATTACTCGGGAGATTCTCAGAGCCACGCTTGTCCTCTCCCCAGGTCGGGAGGGGGACTTCCCGACCAGACCCCAGCTAAGCAAAAGCCTCCCATAGGAGGCAGCCCAGCCAAGCATCCACTGGGCCTACGTCAGGGTACACGTGAGTCTTGTCAGAACGAGTCCTAGGGTGAGTTACCTACTGTGGGAAATGTATTCATTCAGGAGTGTCCGAGAGTCAGTGTCGAGTAACGTAAAACATATTGTGTTAGTACCCCGATATAATAGTGATATTAATGTGTCCATGTCATTGAATGAATTAATAAATTGTTGTATCGAAGAGGTGTTTAACAAGTTGTCCCTTTAAGAAGTGATATATGTGTATTGACATACTAGATAAGATAAGCGTATTGACGCTGAGTAAATAACATCCCGGCCACGCTACCAAGTTTCCTATCTTTACATCCACCTCTCTGTCGCATTATAATAGGCTTTAGAGATAAGAAGCTGAAAAGTGTACCTGAACAATAAAATTATTCCATAATGGTTGACTTTGGTGTCATTTTCGGTCCGTTGAATACATTTTATGAAACGTTTCTTACTTCTCTGTAATTTTCAAAATGCAAATTGCAGACTGAATCATTCCAATGAGGATAATTTCTGTGTCACTAATGTCACGGCGATATATAGAATATGTATTAAGAGGTTTTTTAACCATTAATAAAGAAATGAAATGAGCAAGCCAACCTAACCTTATCTATAAAAATACCCTAAGATTGTTAGGTTAGGTTAGCTTAGGTAAATGTCATCTTTCTTGACTGATTTTTGCTGCCCATCGTATTCAAATTAAACATAAGAACATAAAAATGGAGGAAACTGCAGCAGGCCTATACTTGGCAGTCCCGTTTACACCCAACCTCTATCGCTCATATATCCGTCCAACCTATGTTTGAAGCTATCCAGCGTATTCAAGTTAATGATGATGTTGTTTTGAGTTAATGATGAGTAAGTAAAAATTCGTGTTTTCTAATGTCTCAAACCACCTGTTTTTGCATTAATACATCGTGTTTAGTAGTTCTGTAGGGACACACACACACATTGAAGGTTAAGCCATTTTTTGGTACATAAGGAGGTAGTGGGGCCGGCATTATACTCAACCGCCATTACTTCCTTAAATGTAATGCTAAGGTAACCTTTCATAAGTACAGGAGATGAGTGCTGTATTCACTCGGCTACCGTACCCCAAAAACAAAAATGCAGTAAATGTCTTGTAAAAAGTCCGAACTGGAAAAGAATAACATAACGCCATTAAAGTGAACAAATTACCTGCGGATTGAGATGCAGGTGTAGGGTGTGCCAAGTTCCGGTGCTCAGTGTGGTATTCACCTGTAGCTTCATTGGTCCTCTTGCACCTTCCAGCATCACCTGTGGCTGCCCACCCACCAACTGGAGTGCTATCATAGGTGTGGGTGGGTAGTGTGGATGGTTCGAGGTGGAAGATAAGGGTCCGGAGTAGAGGATCATTGCATGTGTGTTGCGAGTCAGAATACGTAAGGAGAGAGTAGTGGAGAGACATGAAGGTAGGGGTTGTATCCATGCCCAGCCATACCCTGAGAAGGTTCGAGCGAGTATTTTACACTGAGGACCCCACGAACCTCCTGGACACACGCATCTATGGGAGATAATTATTTGAAATTAATAATCATATTAATAATATTGATAAATTTGACATCCCATTTCAGTAGTACTGCCTGACACATCACAAGTCTGTAGAGATGCGAAAAGCTGGTAAAGGATCACAAGGATCTTCTTCTTGAATCCCTTTTACCCCAAAGTCGATAGGGTTTTATTCACTTCAATATCAAGAACGAGAAAACTCCCAGACTTTGAGCTCAGTGGTATATTTTTTATTCTATAATCAAAACGTAATCCACGCTGGGTTCACTTCCTCGGCACAAACAATAATCTAATGCGGTGGATCTTTTGGGGCCTTTTGATAGGTCCAGCACCCCGATGTAGAATTTAATGTCTTTCCTCGTTTCCTGAAAAAGGTCTGCAAAGGTAAAAAAAATCCTGTGTAATTTTTATTGGCAGTCAAAGATATTAATTACTTAATAGTGTACAGTACAAGACTCGATATGTCCAATTTCGAGAAAAATCCCATCTTTTGGGGGAACTTCTTTGCATCGAAAATATACTATACACGATTCCCACTCGATCCTGTGACATATAGGCATCAAATTATGTGATTTTGTTGATTTGCTTATCAACTCTACCCTAGCTCCACCTACCATATGTAATGTATGGATTACCTCAGTTCCATATTCAACTCCACTCATTCCCGGTGAGAAGTACCAAGCCCACCCATCGTCAGACGACTGAACACTATAAAAGTATAGTTTACATGGAACCATACCCTTATTTTGAGATATAAACTTAAGTACAAAAAACGCACTGTGTGTGTGTGTGTGTGTGTGTGTGTAATAATAATAATAATAATAATAATAATAATAATAATAATAATAAACGGTTTATTGAAAATATACAGTTGCATAACTGGGGAATGGGTCACTTCATTGACAAATAATATGATGTATAATAACTAGGTGGGGAGAAGGTCTTACTGCAGGGCATTTCGACATAGTGACAGTGCAAAAATGTAAGGTTGACTGGGAGTGAATACTCTGGTTGATTACAAGTCTTTGATAATTTTTCTAATGGCGGTTCTTATAGCGATCAGTACGGGCCACTATTTATGCTGGGTGAGGTTATGGTGTCAAACAGCAATTCGCTGACAAGGGATCTCGGGTGGTAGTAGAAGCCGGTGTCCAGGATGGTGCAGAAGCTTCTCACCAAATTTGCAGATGAGGTCGTGGGGATGGTCAGAGAGAGCCGAAAGGGTCAGTGTGTTAAGAGCTTCTTAATATGTGCAGTAGGAAGGGGAGAGAATAATCTTGCATGCCCCTTTTTGCACTTTTTCTAGGTGTTTACGTTGTGTGGTATTTGGGGAGAAAGACCAGACAGAGGAGGCATAGGTGAGCTTGGGAAGTTTGAATGTTGAGTAAACACTGAGGAGCTCGGGCGCAGGAACTCCGAGAGACTTGAGATGAAGGAGGAGGTGGAGACGAAAACTGGAGGATTTGACAATTTCACTGACGTGTGGTTTCCAATTTAGTTTGTTATCTATAGTGACGCCGAGGAGCTTAGTGGAGTCTACAACCTGGAGTATGTTGGAGCCTAAAGTAATGGAAGGGGGTGGGACAACGCCGGAGGAGAGGTTGATGTGCATAACCATGGTCTTGGTATGGTTGATGGTAAAGTGGTTGTTGGTGGACCAATTTTGGAGACTGCTCAATAAATCCTGGAGGGCGGTATAGTCGGCAGCTGAGTTGTTGACACTGATTCCAATGGTGGAGTCATCGACTTATTTCCAGTGAGCAGGGGTTTCTCTTAGGGCAGCGTTGATAAGCATAAGAAAGCAAACTGGTCCCTTCTTGGTGCCTTTGGGGTCAACGGTGACTGACTGAAAAGTGGAGACAGCCCTTCGGAGGCGTACGGCTTGGCGTCGGTCACTAAGGAAGTCTGTAAGCCCTGGTATAAGACTTCTTCGAAACCCGAGGTCGATAGCTTTGTTGATGATTAAATTGTGGTCGACTAGGTCAAATGCTTTGGTGAAGTCAATGAACAGCCACAGACATTTTTCGTTTTTCCAGGTGTACGGTATATGTAGCCGAGAAAGCTGAGGATCTATGGCACCTGTAATATCAGCATAAACCCAGTCAAACACGAAACTTTCACAGATTATGCTTTGGTATTGGGTGATTGCAATGGGTCATAGCACATTTAAGGATTGTGGGCTGGTTGATTTGGGCACTGGTGACACATATGAGGTCTTCCAGTCAGCTGGTCATTTTGCTTGGCTGAGCGAAGCATTGGTGATGGAGCAGATGGGTTTAGCTAGTTACGGGGATAACTCCTTGTGGAGTTCCATTGGTAAGTTACTGGGGGTGGTGGAGCGCTTTAACTTCAGTTTGTCCAGACGTTTTACTAATGTAATTCCTCTACTAAGTCAGAGGGAAAGGGGGCTGGTAAGTAAGGAGGGAGACTGTGTGTGTGTGTGTCTGTGTGTCTATGAGGCAGTAATTGGGGAAGTGGATACTAATCGATTTGCGGACTGTGTTTCGGGGTAATGGTTAACCAATGCAGTTGGTAAGGTGCCCGATCGTCCTTACCTCAGCAGCACCTCATCACACATATTCATAAAATAGCATAGGTCTGAAAACCCCACAAATTAGTATTAATCACTAGATAATTATTGGTCAGATCTGTATGAGATTTTCCACATTCTTAACAAGTCTTAAATGAAGAGTAAGTAGTACAAGTGTATATTTTGCTATAGGATCATCAACAATTAATTTGCTTGCCTTATAATGGGCTTAAATTCAGCCTCCGATGACTGGAGCTGTATAAGAGAGTACCTTCTTCTGGAAGGGTAAGCAGAGAGAAACCTCATTTATTGAGTTGGCTTGGCCATCAGCCAAGGCATCCTACACAAGCTAACTGAAATGCATGTTGGGATCAACGAGCGCCTCATGAAGCTCAGAGTCCCATTGGATCACTCACGTAATGTCTTTTCATCAGTACATGCGCCCCAACATTGATTGCAGAGAATGACATTAAAGAGGCCATTTGCGTCGACCTTGACAGAGTGCTAACTTCAATCCCCAGAGAACATATGGTTGTGCTCCCAGGTGACTTCAGTTTCAGAGATGGCAGGTATGCTGACATTTGGCGGGAAATCCTAGGGAGAAATAGACAAGTCAAGTGTAAGCCCAATGGCCTACTCCTCCTCAGTAAGCGTACTACACACAACCTCATTGTCACCAATACCTTGTTTAGTCAGGCCGACAAGTTCAAGGGTTCGTGGCAACATCCACGATCCAAACAGTGGCATCTCATTGACTATATCATTGTCAGAGAAAGAGATTGCCGAGACATCCTCATCACCCGAGCAATGCATGGCTCAGGCCACTGTGACACTGATCATCATCGGCTCGTCAGGGCCAAACTTTCACTTCACATCGCCCCAAAAGGGTGAAGGCAACAAACCTACAGAAGTGGTTTTAACACTAAGCCTACTGAGGATCCAGTGGTAGCATATACGTTCAGAGAGCTGCTCGACAACACGACAACAAACAACGCAAATTGTAGTGCCGAATGAGATATTCTCGACACTGTCATGACAAAAACCTGTAGAGAGACCGTCGGCAAGATCGAAAGAAAACACCAGGACTGGTTTGATGAAAATGACCCGGCAATCAATGTACTCATAGACGATAAACGTTCTGCTTTAACTGACTGCCAGAACAACCCTCAGTCTCGGATCAAAGCTAATACATTCTACAAGAAGAAAGAGGCGGCCAAGTGCAAACTTCGCAAACTAAAGAAAGACTGTTTTAAAAATAAAGCATGCAAATTGCAAATCTTACAGATCAACACAAGATGTTCGAATTTTTAAATTCCACTAGAATATTTTATGGGCCAGTCACTCTTGGCGCAGCCCCCCTCCTCTTATCTGATGGTAATTCCCTAATTACAGACAAAGAAGGCATCCTTCAGCGCTGGAAAGAGCACAGCCATTCATTGTTCAACTCAAGCACCGATGTAGATGGCCTGAATATCCAGCATGTCCCACAGTATCCAGAGCTGACTCATCTCAGCTATCCTCCATCCCTGGATGAAGTAGATACTGCCATCAAACAGATGAAAAATAACAAAGCCTCAGGTGTATAAGGCAGGAGAACCTCGTCTTAATAGCCATCTCCACTCTCTCCTAAAGAATATATGGGAATAGGAGGAAATCCACCAAGCTCTTATTGACGATGGTGGCCATCGTCAATAATTATAAGAAGAAGGGAGACCGGTCAGGCTGTGGCAACTACCGTTGTATCTTGCTATTGTCTTTGGCTGGCAACATTATCGCCTGAGTCCTTCTTAGTAGACTTCTTCCTGAGGCGGAATACGTCCTCTCAGAATGTCAATGTGGCTCTAGAGTCTAGACCATTATGTGGCACCAGTGATATGATCTTTGCTGCCCGCCAGATACAGGAAAAGTGCAGAGAACAGCATCGTGACCAGTACGTAGCCTTCATCGACCAAAGAAAGACAATCGACTTCGTTAACAGAGAAGCCCTCTGGTGGACTCTCAGCCGTTTTGGTTGCCCACCAATATTCATTGCCACTATGAGGCAAGTCCACGATGGTATCAACGGCAGTTTGTGCACAATGGCACCCAGTCTGAGTTCTTTCCCATCCAAACAGATGTAAAACAAGGATATATACAGGCACAAACTCTCTTTTCCATTTTCTTGGCTGCCTCCCTTATTTTTCCTTGACAGTGCCAATTTAGCCTGCGGGGTGGACATCCAGTACCGAATGAAGGATCTTTTCAACATAAAACGACTCCAGGCAGGAAAAAAGTGTCAACAGCCTCCACAACTGAACTTCAGTATGCAGAAGACTTCACCCTTGTCACTCGCACTGAACGTAACCTACAAGAGACCCTGAACACCTACGCAGATGTGTATGCACACTTCGGCCTTGAGGTGAGTGCACATAAGCCTCAGATTCTCTTTCAGTAAGCCCCTGGTTCAGCCAAACCTCCACCATCCATCCAGACCTAACGGTACTACCTTCTTTAATGTTGCCCACTTTCGGTATGTCGGTTCCCACCTGTCCACTACCGCGTACATCGAGGAAGAGATTCAACATCGGGTCAGATATGCACCTGGTGCCTTTTGCAGACTCCTTATCTGTGTTTTCAGGTGTTTGGAGCTTAAATTCTCTACAAAGTTGCACATATATCGAGCAGTAGTTTTCCCCACCCTGCTATATGGCAGCGAGACATGGGTCACATACAGGAGGCACCTCAAGGCACCTGAAAACTTTCACCAATGTAGTCTACGTTCCATCCTTCGAATTCGCAGGGAAGAAAAGAGAACAAATACTAGTATTCTCGCTGACACCAACTGTAGGCGCATCGAGGCTACCATTATCCAAGAACAACTACATTTGACTGGCCATGTTACCTACATGGACGACAGTTGACTGCCAAAGCAGCTACTTTACAGTCACCTAACGAATAGTAAACGCAATGCTGGTGGGCTGATAGTCTTAAGACAAACCTGAAAAAGTGCCAAATCGACCCCTCACTTGCGGAATGATTACTCCATACCGTAACGCTTGGAGGAGCGTCACACAAGAAAGTGTCAATACTTTCAAGATAGCCCGACTGCAAACCAAGGCAGACAAGTTCCAACGTCGAAAGCCGCTGCTGCCGCCCCTGACGCGCTAGATGTAGCCATCCACATGTATAAGAACATAAGAACATAAGAAAATAAGGAGTCTGCAATAGGCCGGTTGGCCTGTGCATGGCAGCTCCTGTCGAGAGTTACTACAACTCTCTATCATCCATTAATCTATCTAGCCTCCTTTTAAAACTTTCCAGGACAGAAGGAGTTAAAACAACTAGTTTTGCCTACTACCTTGAAGGGGGAGGTAATGAAACTTTTGCATGGACGACATGGGTCATCAGGGCATTGAACGCACCACTAGATTGATTAAGCAGAGGTGCTACTGAACGCGAATGGATCAGGATATCTTTGAATACTGTAGGGGCTGCCACCGGTGCATTGTGGCAAAAGCAGTTATCCCAGAGGTACGCATGCAAATGAAACCGCTTACAGCCAGTAGACCCTTTGACATTGTGGCGGTGGATTTTACAGAACTAGAACCTTCAAGTGACGGAAGAGAAAGTGACAGATTTGTTCTCTAAGTATACCTGGGCATTCGCCACACGGGATCAGAAGGCAGCGACTGTAGCAAAGATCCTGGTTGATGAGATATTTACCAAATATGATGTTACTAGGAAAATTCACACTGATCAGGGAGCCCAATTTCAGAATGCATTACTGAAAGACCTGTGCATGACCTGGGGAATAAGGAAATCTAGGACTACTCCATACCATCCAGCTGGAAACGGACAGTGCGAGAGGTTTCACCGCAAAATGCACCAATTGTTGCGAACATTGTCAGTCAATCAAAAGAAACATTGGGCAAAGTATTTGGGAATGGTAACCGCCATCTATAATATGACTCCTAACTCAACCACTGGGTTCTCCCCTCACACTTTGATCTTCGGGACTGATCCCAAGCTTCCGATAGATATGTTGTTAGCACAAGCAGAGGAGGAGGACTCGTGTGATGATTGGGTGGCTCTATGCAGAGAAGTATTAGAGAATGCCTGGAAAGTTGCAAACGGTAATTTTGAGAGTAAGTGTCAGAGTAGGAAGCTTCTGTATGATAAGAAAGTGAGAGGAAAAGCATTGGACGTTGGTCAACGTGTATTAGTGCGAAACCTTCATGGAAAGGGAAGGAATAAAATCCAGGATAATTGGTATGAGGATATATATGTGGTATCCCATGTGTTGAATGAGGACGGAAGTGTGTATAGGATTGTTCCTGAGGAAGGAGATGGGGCCTCAAAGGTAATACACCGTATGCATTTGCGGGCAGCCCCAAGGGTATCTGATGGCTCAGATAGGACAGATACCTATGATGGTGATGATGAGGACGATGCGGGTTGCCAGGTGAGGGACACACGTCCTAACAGTGGTGAAAACTCTAGGCACGAGGTAGACACACAAAGTTCTAATGAGGACTTAGACCCCGTAGCAGATAGTAGTAGTAGCAGTAGTGAGGAAGAGTCTCAGGGTGGACTTGCAGTCCGTAGAAGTAAGAGAGTTACGGCGGGAAAACACTCCAATATGTTTAGGTTACCTCAATCGACAATCCAAAGTATTTTGGTGCTATAGATTTAAGTTTTACATTGTTAGTTCCTATCCGGCAGTACAATTTGTAAAGTTCCTCCTACCAACTGCTCAATGCCTCAGAATGTTAGTTCATTTATTTTCTTATATACTGTACCCAGTATCATGGGGACCATGATAAGCTTAAGTGGGGGCAGATGTGGTATGAGGAACTCCAGAGACAACTATTTTGTGATTTAGAATATTATTGAAATGGATATGTATTTTTGTAAGCCCCGAGGAGAAAAACCTAAATATATTTTGTGGGTTTGAAATGGAATTTGCGCCGAAGCGAATGCATCCCAGCCTGGGGTGGAGGGACGTTACGGCGTTGTTTACATAACAAAGACGCGTCGGGCGGGCCCAGTACCAGGTGTGTCCCATGTATTTCTTGCTCTGTTAGGGTGTGTTTGATAGATTGAGCATAATAAATGTTATATGAAGAATGTGATGACCTCGTGGAGGTAGTTTGTAAGCCACAATAAGGCTAATTCTAGCTTTGCTCTACAGACATTCACCCTGGAGTGAGTCGACAACAACAGCCACGTAAGTGCTGGTGGGTTATTTACACAATGATTAATTCCGTTGTGGCACCAATATGAAGAAGGAAACAGCGATGCTGCCTTTGTAAGCATAACGTAATAATGTATAATAACCATGTCTGATCTAGGTCCCAGCCTTCTGCTGATTTCAGAGTATTAAATGAGAGAAAATAGCGGGCGTGTGTCCTATCCCTGTTGAAATATATATATATATATATATATATATATATATATATATATATATATATATATATATATATATATATATATATATTTATATATATATATATATATATATATATATATATATATATATATATATATATATATATATATATATATATATATATATATATATATATATATATATATATATATATATATATATATATATTCGACCATTATGACCTGGTAAATCAATCTAATGGATGGGGACCAGGGAACGTTACCAACTATGTACCACAAGAGTACCAAAGTAGTCCTAGACTATGATATTTCATACCAAGCCAGTTCATATTGAGCTGATGGCGCTGAACTCTCATTGGGAACTGTTCAGGTTGCTTATGTGTGATACTTTCAGCAGCATTTTACCGAATCCAGCTGGTATGAAACATGAGGTACTATGTATACTTAATTTTAGTCCATATTGTAGGTTATGTATCTGGTTACAGCGAGTAGCAACCCCATAAGCCATCAGCCGGTATAACTCCCGTACATAAGCCACTGCGCCGAGTAGCACGGAGTATATAATCACGGCAACACCGCACGCAAGCAGTGTAACAGATTGCCCGGAGGCTGCCATAAGGCGTTGCTCAGTCTGACTGTGAGCCGCATGCATATCGCCAGAAAGTCACCACCTGTATTTCTCTTCAGCCATAATAAACGGACTTTCAGCGGTGTTACACGGTGTTTCCTACCCATCACTGCATTCTTTTTAGGGAACACTAGTAACTACCTGCAAGGTTTTGTAGGATCTGTGACTTACAGAACTATGCCGAGACATAAACGTCTACGCGCCACGTAATTCATAGTGTGTTGTGTTGTGTTGAGTTGTGTTTCGCCACGATGTAGTGTTGCTCCATCACAGAAAGGACGAGGAGCTGGCATTGGCCTGATTTTACACTGAGCACGCAGGCGCATAATCTTCCGCTGGTGACATCCGGGGACACTGATGTCCACTCTACCCCCTGCGGCCTTAGCCACCGGCCTTAAGGCTACCACGCCCTCTCTCTGAGACACACACACACACACGCACACGCACTCACCACGGACAGAACAGTGATCATATGTTGATTTCTGCGCTTGTTTATGTCATATATGTGGTCTGAGCTGTTGAGGCGCTACTTAGGTATCAAACAGTGCAGTCCACTTAACACACAAATATGGAGGTAAGAAGGACAACGCCAAGATGGGAGACATTTACTCCCCCACCACCATCCTCTATCACAAGAGACTCATCTCCACCTCCAGTGATGAAGACATTGCCACAATTTGAGGTGGATGGACGCATCGACGAGCGGAAGTAGAGAGATGGAACTTCAGAGGGAGGAGATAATAAGAGAGAGGAAAGGCGCTTTAAGGCACTATTATGACCTGGCGCCAACCCACTTCCTCACTGTGAGAGGTAGCGCGCATAGGCGCCAGCACCTCCCTCCACCTGCCACCAGCGTCCCCCAGGTAATCTTGCTACCCACAGCCCCTCAAGGCATCTGTTCAACCCCCACCCGGACGCTGGCTGCTCAGCTTTTTCTGCAGGAGTGGAGGCGGCGCTGGACAGATTACCCACGCATGGTGACCTTGCGATAGCATGCCTCCAAACAAACAGCCCATCCAATGCTTTGATGTGTTTGGTTTTTGGAGACCCAGAGAGTTTTGGAGCACACGCCAGTGCGCCTCCCGATTCCCCACTTCAGTGGGCGTGATGTGCCCGACCTTTACAGGAGTATACAGGTCGGAACAACGAGGCTTTTGCGCTGCGTTTCACCAGCGCCGCAAGCAGGCGGAGAACGAATCCTTTGGACGACTTTTTTGTACGCCGAAGAGCCGCCGAGAGACGATTGACGTCTGGTAAGGCGACAGCCGGGAAATGGAGGAAGCCTGACTGGCTAATGGATCTTGACAGGTGTCAGGCAGGAAGAGTTGGTTCAGCGACTCATCCCCCTGATGCCTACACCCAGGTAGTAGTGACTTCAAAGCTTCATCGTGATGAGCTACCCGTCCGCCACCGCCTTTACGGGCCCTCCTGCTGTGAGAGAGAGCCATCTCACAACAAGGTTACGATAAGAAGGGCGCCAACAACGCTGTAACGCTGCCACACGTTCTTCCATGCCTCCGCTCTAGTGCGCTTCCTGTGGCAGCCGGCGCGCGGCATCACACCGCCCGGGCCGCTGACACACTGTGCGTCGGGATGTGACCGGCGGGCCACTGGTCTACCACAGACAGGTGCCCTGCACGAGGCCGCAAGTGCGTCAGGCCTGTGGTCGCTATGGACACTACGATGCGCTGCTGCCAACCAAAGCCCAAAAGCCCAGACGAGGAGTGAGGCCACTGCAACGCACCGCAGCCCTCCAGATAACCACGCAGCCCCAAGCAGCAGCAGAGCTGGCATCAGGAGGTGGATTTCCGACCACACGCCCCAGGGCCACCTTCCTTACCATCTGCGTCGCCGTCACACGGGTGATGTCGGGTTACATCGAGGATACCGGACACCGGCGCGATATCACGTGATTGGGGTTGAAGGCACTTCCAGAACCACCACCAAACGCGCACCTGGGACAACCGCCGCAGCTGCAGTACGCACGCGACGTCTCAGATGCCAGATTGTGGGTCTTTCATAGAGAGATCACCCACGCAACAGGTCGGCCGCGGATGGATCGACGCAGCCTTCTTCGCCATACACCCCGCCGCCGGAGCACCTCATGAGTTATGCGTGGTGCCCAGAGACTTTCCCGAGCAGATCCCAGCTGCCCGTTACATCGCCAGCAGGGTGCGTGAGTCGACGAGCGACGCGCCTGGCGCTGCCACACGGAGCTGCCCAGAACCTGCGTCCACTCCCACCCACACAGGACGCTCCCCTGCCCAGATCCTGTATGGTCACCCTCTCCGCTCTTGCGTTCCTGCACACGCCAAAGCCTTTGCGAAGGACTGGCAGACCAAAGCCGAAAGCTGTGACCGCCGCGCAGCTTCACGTGCCCAGGACGCCAAGGCTCGGTATGACGACCATGCCCGCCCTCTTCAGCCACTGGAGATTGGAGCCCTTGTCCGCGTCCAGGACCCGATGACGACACGTTGGGACAAGGTGGGCATAGTGATGGGCGTCGGCCGGTCGCGGGACTACAAGGTCAGGATGCCGAGCGGCCGTGTCTGGTGGAGGAACCGCCGCTTCCTCCGGCCAGTCCCACCCCCTGCTGCTGGCCCCCTGACCGAGGACGAGTCTCCTACATCTCACGAGGATCCTCCCCACAGTGCACCTCGACGCTCGGAGCGACTTAGGACTAAGAAGTCCGCTCAAGACAAAGACTATGAGCGTGAGGGGGGAGGGAGATGTAGGTTATGTATCTAAGCTACTGTGCCGAGTAGCAACCCTGTACATAAGCTACTGTGCCGAGTAGCAACCCTGTACATAAGCTACTGTGCCGAGTAGCATTTGTATATATAATCACGTGGCAACACTGCACGTGTTATGTGGCAACATTGCCCCGAGGCTGCCATATAGCAAGGCCGCCTCAGTCTGACTGTGTGAGCCGTGCATGGCACACGCGAGTCACCACTTGTATTTCTCTCATCCATAATAAACGGACTTCAGTGTTACTCAGTGTTTCCCTACCCATCAGTGCTTTCCTCAGGGAACACTAGTAACCACCACATATAGACACGCGGACTTTGAACATATAATCAACGACCTCACCAGCCAGGACTCGAACCCTGGACCTAATGCATGGGACCAGGGAACGTTACCGACCATACCACAAGAGCGCTAAAAGCAGTTCTAGAGTATGTGATATTTCACACAAAGCCTGTTCATCGAGCTGATGGCGCCGTGAACCTCTCATTGGGAACTGCCCGTGCTGCTTATGTGGATGTCAGTAGCTTAACTTCCGCATAAAGTTCAAAGTCAGCGTGTTATATGGACTAAAAAAATGAAGTATACATGGTACCACGTGTTTCATACCACCTGGATTCGGTAAAATGCTACTGACATCCACATAAGCAGCACGGGCAGTTCCCAATGAGAGGTTCACGGCGTCATCAGCTCGATGAACAGGCTTTGTGTGAAATATCACAAAGTCTAGAACTGCTTTTAGTGCTCTTCTGGTATGGTCTGTAACGTTCCCTGGTCCCATGCATTAGGTCCAGGGTTCGAGTCCTGGCTGGTGAGGTCGGTGATTATATATATATATATATATATATATATATATATATATATATATATATATATATATATATATATATATATATATAAGCGATAATCATGAAAGAAGAGTGTGCCAGTGCTGTACTCACATCTCAGGGTGAGCATGACTAGCACAGATTAGTAGGGCCATTACCTAATACCTGACCATTGTGGACCTGGTCTCACCCTCCTCTGTATATATACACCTTGATTTGTATTACTCTCTCTAGTCTGTACTCACCCCTGAAGATGTGAATTACACGAAAGCGTTTGGGAACTTCGTGTTTTCTTCTTTCCTTGTGGTTATCAGCATATACCTAGATCACGCGCACCTACAGTGATTTACTTGCATATATATATATATATATATATATATATATATATATATATATATATATATATATATATATATATATATATATATATATGTATATATATATATATATATATATATATATATATATATATATATATATATATATATATATATATATATATATATATATATATATATATATATATATATATATATATATATATATATATATATATATATATATATATATATATATGCATAAATTGTAAAGGCCAAATAGGTTCTTTGATGGTAGATCAGTCTATTCTGAGGAGCTAAAGGATAAATTTTCCATAAAAAATAAAAATTTACTTACAATAATATACACACAAAAATAATATAATAATTAAGTTACTAATTGAGTATAATGATCTGCCGTCACCCGACCATCAGGTGCAGTATAACAGCTGTGCTGACGAGTCTGTCAGTAGCTGTGTACGGAGGCGAGAGGTCGACCGGAGTACAGAGGATTTCAGGCTCCCCGAAAATCATATTTAAGTCGCTCCTGAACTGGGATCCGGTTAACTCTGATCTGCTGGCCTCCGCGAGTGCCCACGACTGGGCAAGTCAGGTGATATATGAACCCCTAGTGGACAAGGACTGTCGATCACTGACGATGATGTCTTTCACGCCCGGTCCTTGAGGTGGGTAGAGTCCTCCGATGCCCTCTGGCTAAGGGAAGGAAGTTCTGTGACCACTCCATTCACCCTCCCAGCGCTCATCACCCATGTTCCGGATTGAATAACCCAACACTTTGACCAGGCACAAGCAAGCAACTCCAAACTACACCTATCAGCAATTTTCCCCACAGTTTACTGCTTTGCAGGGACGACACTCCGACTCACTAGCCCCTGATTAGCTCAACATTCCCGCCAGGCTTTGGGATTGGCCGACGGTCTGGCTAGTTAGGATTTTATTCAATAGATGGAGTTGTGTAACTGTGTCTTGGCGAATATTTGACATTATTACTAATAATATTATTATGATTACTTTTACCATTCCCTCACACACACACACACACACACACACACATATATATATATATATATATATATATATATATATATATATATATATATATATATATATATATATCTTGATAAAATCACACGGGAAAAGGGAAACAACGGAGCACCTCAAACCAGGCAAATTCCTACACTTAAGAATATTTTGACTCTGTCCTATAGTAATGAATTTGTCCCGTTAGTTCGGTCCCTCAAGCTACTAAATATTAATGTTGTTTTCAAGTATGACTCTACCATTACCAATATGTTAATAAGAAATATCCCAAGTTTGATTGTAAATGGAAGTGTTTATTGTATTCCATGTAGCAAATGTAATTGTAATTATGTAGGACAGACAGGAAAAACATTGCAGCTCAGAATCAAACAACATAAGTACAATATCAGAACAGTATCTGAAAGCAGTGCCCTGTTCGTTCTTGTTAGGAATAATAATCATCCCATTGCTTGGCAAAAAAGCTTAGAAGTATTTAAATCATCTTGTGTCACAGAAAGACTTCTGGTTGAAGCTAGTTTGATTAAGGAATTAAAATCAATAAACCTTAGTGATGGTCAGGTCAAAACTGATAATATGTTACATAAATTTATCTGTCAGTGGCCCAAGGTTAAAAATGCGTTGAAAACCTTTGATCTAGATATATGATAGTTATTTAGTGGGTCCATTATTTTTGACCTGACCTGACTAGTCACGTCACCCCCTTCTCTTAAGCTCCTCTACGTGTGTGTTGGTGTGGGGATTAGTGGATGACATCATTATGACCTGACCTCATGTTTAATAAGGTCACCCTGTATATTTAAGCCTCCCTCTGTCCATGTAATCTAGTTGCCTCTGAAGATGTCTTGAATAAAGACGAAAGCTAAGGTGCTCCGTTGTTTCCCTTTTCCCGTGTGATTTTATCAAGATTTATTTTATCCACGTTTTCATTGTGGATCTACATGATATATATATATATATATATATATATATATATATATATATATGCAAGTAAATCACTGTAGTTGCAAGGTGATTTATAAGGATAATCATTAGTGAGAAAATGACGAGTTTCAGCAGTTACCACATCTTCAGGGGTGAGTACTGATCTCACCCCTGAAGATGTGAATTACACGAAAGCGCTTGGAAACTTCGTGTTTTCTTGTTTTCTTGTGGTTATCAGTATATACCTAGATCACGCGCACCTACAGTGATTTACTTGAATAAAGACGAAAGCTAAGGTGCTCCGTTGTTTCCCTTTTCCCGTGTGATTGTTTCAAGATATATATATATATATATATATATATATATATATATATATATATATATATATATATATATATATATATATATATAAAGAGAGAGAGAGAGTACAGTGGAGAAATGGATTTGGACAAATAAATATTATCTAGCATACTGTATTTCAAAATAATTTGAAAATAAAAAAAAAGAGACATTACCTGCTACCGACATGTTTCCTCACACAGCGGCCACCATTGAGGCAAGATGTAGGAGTACAGGTCTCATCTCCATACAAAGTGTGAGTGTTGCAATCATAAGCTCGAGTGAGGCGTGGAGTCACTAAAGAGGTTATGTTGGTGTCTACTACCTGTGAAGGATAAAAAATAATGGGTCGATTATATCAACAGTAACTCTTGTTTACATGGATTCTCTTGTCACTCGAAGTCAAGTCTCCGAATGGGTTGGGCAAAGTTGTCACAGGTAAGTGGGCGTAGAATAATTTTGGAGCATAATGTTTACATTCTCCTAAGTGCGTTGACATAAAGGGATTTGTCTCAGTTATTACAAGTATAAATGGCGGTAAGATATCGATAAAAGTTTAATTCGGGGCAAGACATAACATACAACATAAGAAAGTGGGATACTGCAGGAGGCCGACTGGCCCATACAGGGCAGATCCCTTTCACACCCATCCCAGCACTTCCATGTGCCTATCCAACTTCGTCTTGAAGCTCCCTAGCGTCCCCGATCCTACTATAGCACTCGGTAGCCTATTCCACATATCCACAACTCTATTACCAAACCAGTGCTTGCCTATATCCTTTCTGAATCGGAATTTATCTAATTTAAAGCTATTTGTTCTAGTTATTTCGTTATTACTGAGCTTCAGAACATCTTCCATTTTACCCTTGTTAATCCCACTTACCCACTTGTACACCTCTATCATATCTCCCCTAACTCTACGCCTCTCTAATGAATGTAAGCCTAAGCTTTTCAGTCTTTCTTCATATGGAAGGTTTCTAATATTATGGATCATTTTGTCATTCTTCTTTGTACTCTCCAAAGAATCTATGTCCATTCTATAATAAGGACACCAGAACTGAACCGCATAATCCATGTGTGGCCTCACTAATGCTAGGTAAAGTTTCAAGATAACGTCAGCAGTTCTGTTACTCACAGACCTAGATATGAACCCAAGAATCCTGTTTGCCTTGTTGCGAACGCTAATACATTGTTTTCTAGGTTTCAAGTCGTTGCTAACAAATACACCTAGATCTTTTTCACAAACTGCTTACTTCCTTGTTACTACACCATACCATTGTTGACACCTCCACTGTTCCACTTTTATCAAATAAAAATAAACCTTTTATTACAAATTTCAGCGATACTTTAAATATTTGAGATTTAACTTAAATACGAAATAAGAATAATTATGATGTAAATTACAAGATGACTAACAATTAAACAAATTTATATCAGGAATATTCTGCAATAGTTCAGTAAAGGCTGGTAGAAGTGCAATAATTCACTTAATTGACGAAACAAATCCCTAACCTAACTTTTTATCATACAGTTCCATTTTTGTTTCAGATCTGTGGATTAACTTTTTTGGGATGGCAATAAGAATATTGTCTTGTAGAGACAACCAACGAGAGGAAAGATTGTAAAGGAATCTATTGGGAATACCAAACCTACGAGCAGTCATATAGAACGCTTTACATCAGGTATGAATATGAGACATGTCTACCAGCAGAGGATGTTAGAGCAAAATGTCACTACAACTTGGCCTACCCGGGGGATTTATTTTAAGAAGATGCAACATACTGTACTGAGCATGGTATATGGAGGCCATCCATAACGGTAACTTACTTGAAGAGGGAGTGCCACTGATGCTAGAAAAGCAACAGAAGAAGGGTCCTGTAAAGATGAACCATCTGGGGGTGAAGAGATAGAGGAACTTGATGCCAGTTGCCTATTTTTTCCATCTATGGTGTGAATGTCCTCTAGTGCCACCCGTAGGTTCATAACCCTCTCCAACTGAAGAAATGAGAGGAGGGGACATATTATGAAAAACTTTTGAATATAAATAGACATCTAATATATGCCAGGATACCTTGATGAATTGTTTGCAGATATTTATGAATTTTACCTAGTTTCTAATAATATAGAGTGGAACAAGCATACCAGGTTACATAGATATTTTCTTTTCTTTTGTTTACTCTATTAAGAAATTTAGATCACGTCGTGTACTTGAGGAGGTGCCCCGGACGGTGTACGCGTCAGTACCACGAGAGCAGCAACTCTATCTAATTCTACAATTAGTTGTTAGAGAGGACATCTAGATAAATATATATATATATATATATATATATATATATATATATATATATATATATATATATATATATATATATATATATATATATATATATATATATATATATATATATATATATATATATATATATATATATATATGCTGATAACCACAAGGAAACAAGAAAACACGAAGTTCCCAAGCGCTTTCGTGTAATTCACATCTTCAGGGGTGAGTACAGACTACATATATATATTCAACGACCTCACCAGCCAGGAGTCGAACCCTCGACCTACTGGGTGGGACTAGGGAACGCTACCGACCAACCCAGTAGGTCGAGGGTTGAGTCCTGGCTGGTGAGGTCGTTGATTATATGTTCAAAGTCCGCGTGTTATATGAAATAAAAATGAAGTATATATATATATATATATATATATATATATATATATATATATATATATATATATATATATATATATATATATATATATAACAAATAACTATGTTTGTGTGTCCGCACACGAATCTCGGAAACTACTTTACCGATCTGCAGTGATGATGGATGGTGTTATATGTAGTGATGATGATGGATGCTGTTATATGTAATGATGATGGATGATGTTATATGTAGTGATGATGGATGGTGTTATATGTAGCAGGGATGATGGATGGTGTTTTATGTAGTGATGATGGATGATGTTATATGTAATGATGATGGGTGGTATTATATGTAGTGATGATGGATGGTGATATATGTAGTGATGATGGGTGGTGTTATATGTAGTGATGATGGGTGGTGTTATATGTAGTGATGATAGACAATAAAATAATAACAGTTTAATGCTAAAATACATACTTTGCTGTACCGTTATAGTGGAACTTACATACACCGTTAATGAACTATTGATGGAAGAAGAAGTTTTTGGGACTGAACAGTAGTTGTAAAAAGGGAGTTGCTCAGAGAGACAGACTACTCAGTTGAAGTTCTGGTGAATTTTCTTGAAGAAAATGAGCCTCACCTGGTGCCTGATCAAGCAAATGCTTATGAACATATCTTGCAAGCGATACAAACAGAGCAGGGAAGTATGATCTTTCTCGATGCACCTGTACTGCGCACATCATTGTCATTTCTAAAAACCCACTTTAATTCATATTACGCTACATAACATTCAATTCCACCGCGCTTGTAGAATCTCAGGATAGACCTGTTTTTCCCATCCGTTTTACACTCAGGATCACTCCCAGTAAATCCCGCCTTCGAACACAATTGTCACTACGTTTATTCCACTCTCTACTGGCAAACGCAATCTTGAATTAGTCTGTGTAAATCAACTTTAGTAATTCGCCAGACCTTTGTTAACGGAGGGTCATCCTTGAATGAGTAACAGTTAGATTGTTTGTAATTTCTGTCATTGCCTGAGTAGCGATCGCTGGCAACTCAGGGGTATATAAACCAGTGCGAGGCTGGAGGAGTAAACCTCCTGTATCACCTTTCATTTTCGTTCTCAGGTATGTTGTGTGTTTATAACCATTCAGTTTGATTCAGTCTGTTGTAGTGAATATCAGTGTTCATGCTTTAATGGTGGAATTGTCATTCACCTAGTGTAAGAAGTAATATAACGTAAATATCTGACGTGGCGAGGCTAAAGATTTGTTTGTGACCCACCATGCTTCCCCAAAAACCTCCTGTATCACCTTTCACCTTCGTTCTCAGATCGACGGTGTGCTTAATTGAAACCCACCGGTCGCTTGGAGCCGGTGGATACCCAGCAGTGGTCAATATAGGAGTGATGGCGCTGATTCAGCATGATTAATTGGCTCCACTCTACCTCGTGGGCTGAGGACCCCAGACCCGCCTCATGTCGGAGTGTAACCGACCATAACAGCAGTTGTTAGAGGCGCCAGTGCTATACCCTGGGACCGGCCTTGGATTTATGTTTCACAGTGTGGTTGTATGTTTTTGTTAATAATTACCCATGTTGGGTGGTGGGCCCATGTCGGTGTGTGTATCAGTATTAGCGTGTTGTGAGTGCATCTCCTATACACTACCAACAGTCTGTGAAGCATCATATGCCAGTTGGTCTTATAACTGGACGTAATGAGAAATACCTAGTAAGATGGGAGAAGTAAAGTAATCTGCAAGGAGTTGCCATGTAATTAGGTATTGTGAGTAAGGACAAGGAACTGGTCCTGCGATGTAATGTAAGGTGACACCAGTTTTTGTGTGCACGGTAAGAGTTTAATATCTGAGTAATTGCTGTTGAGTAAATAGGAAAATAAGGAAACAAGTAAATAAGAAATACGGAGTCTGCAATAAGCCCAGGAGTTGAGCCTGGTAGTTATATATTAACAACATCTATTTTCCCCTTTGATTTTATATTAATAAACTTGTTCTTTGAGTATTTTAGGAGTATTCATTTCCCACAGTAGTTACCTTTATTTTCGTCCAAGTGACCCTGATATCAGAATTACACTACCCATGTGCCTAGACCATCGACATGCTACCAAAAAGAACTGAGGTTAGGTAGTACCAAAAATGAATTGAAGTAAGTAGAAGGAACATTTGAAAGAACTAAGACATGTTGTGGTTCACCCTTCTTTCCCCTTATCGATCTGGTCAATGCCTAGTCCACTCTGCCCGCTACCCAACGAGTTACATACTGTCCAGAGGGGGTCTGGTGGCAGCGACCCTTAGTAATTAAGATTAGAGTTAAGTACTTCCCCTTAGAGTTAGTGACCCCAGTCTGGCAGTATACACCTGGTAGGACAGCAAAAACATTCCTGATCAACCTTCTGTTGGCCAAAGTACGTCATCAGGGGAAAATTGCTCTTGCTGTGGCATCCTCAGGCATTGCTGCAACACTACTACAAGGAGGACGTACTGCACACTCAACTTTTAAACTGCCTCTCAACCTCGCTCACAATGAGAATCCAGTGTGGAACATCAAAAAAGGATTGGCAAAGGCAAAACTCTTAGAAAAATGCAGCCTCATAGTCTGGGATGAATGCACTATGTCTTACAAGTTAGCGTTTGAAGCATTGGAAAGGACCTTGCAAGACATACGAGAAAATGACCAGCTCATGGGTGGCATTACAATGTCACTGCTGGAGACTTTCGCCAACACTACTTGTCATTCCTCGAAGCACTCCAGCTGATGAACTGAATGCGTGCCTCAAGGCATCATACCTTTGGAGAAGTGTTCAGACACTCACCCCATCCACAAACATGAGAGTACATCTACAAGGAGATCAGGATGCTGGACGGTTTTCAAACCTTCTATTAAAGATTGGGAATGGAACTTTCCCTGTTGATTGAGAAGGACAAATAATCATTCCTCAAGGATGTGGAAATGTTGTAGAGTCCTCAACTGAGCTCACTAACATGGTCTACCCAAACATTATCCACCACTACAAGGATCACAAGTGGCTGCGTAAACGCTCAATTCTGGCACCAAGGAATGAAACAGTGGCTGAAATCAACATGACTCTACTCAGACAGCTTCCAGGCAGTGAGACCTCATTCAAATCTATTGATACAGTAATCGACCAGGACCAAGCAGTCCAGTACCCTGCAGAATTCCTTAATTCTTTAAAGCCCGCTGGAATGCCTCCTCACCACCTCACTCTTAAGATTGGAACTCCTATAATGCTCTTCAGAAATCTTGAACCACCAATCCTCTGCAATGACACAAGACTGGTGGTGAAGAACATGATGCCACATGTACTGGAACTACAATACTGACAGGAAAACCTAAAGGAGAGGACGTTTTTATAGCAAGGATACCTCTCATCACCGCTGACCTGCCATTTGAGTTCAAGCGACTTCAGTTCCCGGTCAAAGTGAGCTTTGCCCTGACCATCTACGAAAGCCAGGGACAATCCCTAAATATGGTTGACCTGGTGTTTCCTTGCCTCTCTCATGCCCAGTTCTATGTTGGATGCTCCAGAGTGGGCACTGGCAAAAATCTGTACATACTTGTTGCTAATGGCAAAACCAAAAATGTCGTCTACCTTAATGCACTACAGTGAGAAAATGTGGAGCCTTCCGGAGGGTGGCATCCTACCGTGGCCTAGCGAAAGAGCCGCCCGGAGAGCGGCGATTCCGCTAGTGCTCGTATATATATATATATATATATATATATATATATATATATATATATATATATATATATATATATATATATATATATATATATATCATTAGCCCACGGCGCCATAAGCTCGTTGAACAGGCTTTGTGTGAAATATAACAGAGTCTAGGACTGCTCTGGTGGTCCAGAGGTAGCGTTCCCTGGTCACAGTCATGGGCTTGTGGGCCGTGGGTTCGAATCCTGGCGGGTTGAGGTGTTGATTGTATACATATATATATATATATATATATATATATATATATAAATATATATATACTTCATTTTTAGTCCATATAACACGCGGACTTTGAACATATAATCAACGACCTCACCAGCCAGGACTCGAGCCCTGGACCTAATGCATGGGACCAGGGAACGCTACCGACCATACCGCAAGAGCACTATAAGCAGTTCTAGACTATGTGATATTTCACACAAAGCCTGTTCATCGAGCTGATGGCGCCGTGAACCTCTCATTGGGAACTACCCGTGCTGCTTATGTGGATGTCAGTAGCATTTTACCGAATCCAGCTGGTATGAAACACGAGGTACCATGCATACTTCATTTTTAGTCCATATAACACGCTGACTTTGAACATATAATCAACGATCTCACCAGCCAGGACTCGAACCCTGGACCTAATGCATGGGACCAGGGAACGCTACCGACCATACCACAAGAGCACTATAAGCAGTTCTAGACTATGTGATATTTCACACAAAGCCTGTTCATCGAGCTGATGGCGCCGTGAACCTCTCATTGGGAACTACCCGTGCTGCTTATGTGGATGTCAGTAGCATTTTACCCAATCCAGCTGGTATGAAACACGAGGTACCATGTATACTTCATTTTTAGTCCATATAACAAGCGGACTTCGAACATATAATCAACGACCTCACCAGCGTTCCCTGGTCCCATGCATTAGGTCCAGGGTTCGAGTCCTGGCTGGTGAGGTTGTTGATTATATATATATATATATATATATATATATATATATATATATATATATATATAGAGAGAGAGAGAGAGAGAGAGAGAGAGAGAGAGAGAGAGAGAGAGAAAATCTGTCTATATCATTAACAATTGTCATAATATAATTTTTCTATGATGAACATAATGAAGGTAACGAGAGCTAATCTAATGTTATCAATCTTTACATAAATGTCTGTCTACTGTTCTGCAGATTAATTGTTAATCATGAGCCTCAAGTCAACTATAGTGTCTATAGCAAGCAAATATTACTAATTATTCACACACTTTTATGTAGATCATTTGGCAACAAAAGTTGCCATTTATTTAACAGTGTAACATTATTGTCAAAAGTTGTGAATTATACTGGACATAGATCATATTTTAGACATTGCATTACAACAATGAGTTATTTCAGTATTTTTTTTCAATGAATGTGTATTTTTTCTTCCTTTTGTATGGGATTAGCTCACCAGGGCACAGGTCAATAAGCCACATCAGGGCCTGGGGGCGAAAATATAATAATAATAATATTAATAATAATAATAATAATAATAATAAAAATAATAATAATAAGGGACCATAACTAAAAAAAATAAAGATCAATAGTGAAAAACGATATATATATATATATATATATATATATATATATATATATATATATATATATATATATATATATATATATATATATATATATATATATATATATATATATATATATATATATATATATACTGTACACTGTATATGTTGTGCTGTCAAAATAAGAGAAACAATTGAAACCCTGCAATTGTGTGTAAATAAAGCAGAAAGTCAGATTAGCAACCTGGGACTTGGTCACAATTTTTGTGATACCATACGGCACCAGGATCTACCAATAGACAATACATTATGTTTCCAATATCTTCCTAGGCGGTAGTACCTCCCTCCCTGTTTGATATCTGCCTACTACCTACAATTTTGAAGTCAAATAATATACATTTATTCATTAAAAACGTCAGCTCTATCAGTGACACTGAATAAAATTACGCTATTGGGAAAATATTTTTTGAAGCGACTGTGAGTTTTTAACTACCTTTTCCACTTAAAAAAATCGGATAAAATATTAATACTAACAAGGGAATCAAGATGTGATTTACAGTATATTTAGACACTTACTGTATATACCTTACAGAGATCAAAATTTGAAAACATTGTAACTACCATAACCCTCTTGTATTCTTTGCCGAATAGAAAAAATTTATTTTACTATACGTGTATCAAGGTCCACTTATATATGGGCTATTGAGATTTATTAATAGACTATCACTTTCTAGCTGGATTAAGTAAAGTGCTACTACGACCACGTAGTTGACACGAGTTAACCTCATTGGAGGCTCATGCTGCTTAAGAATAAGAAGAATAAGCAGACTTTGTGTAAAATACAACAGAGTCTAGTTTGGCCTCTTTATTTTTAATGTCTTTGCGGCACGTGGTAACACTCTTTCCCACTAAGAGGTCCAGGGTTCCATTCCTGGCAAGTGAAATATTATTGAGAATCACGTTTATAAATATATATATATATATATATATATATATATATATATATATATATATATATATATATATATATATATATATATATATATATATATATATATATATATAGGCCTATATTGTTACGACCCTGTCATATTTTTCTATTTTTTTTATAACCTGCTTCCATGTTGT
>NW_024725489.1:8565705-8605705 GCF_018991925.1 Homarus americanus | reverse complement strand
TTTATTCTCTTGATTTAATTTATCTTATGGAACCTACACACTTATTATGGTAAATTTTTGTTAATAAATTTTATTTGAATCTTTTGTAATGTGTATAATTCCAAAGCTTCACCCCTGAACTGTTGGGATAAAGAGAGGGCTGTGATAGAACCTAGGACTAAGGTGTGCTGAGTTAGCAATTTTTTTTTTTTTGTGCCATATGTGCCCTCATTAGTATATTAATTTTTAACATAATTCAAGTTGACAAGTTATGGCATAACAACACGCAGAGGTCCAGGGTTCGATTCTTGGCTAGTAAGGTGTTGTTCGTACTGTATATGGAAGTCTGCGTGCTATATGGATTTATAAGACATATATATACAGTATAATTATATATATATATATATATATATATATATATATATATATATATACAGTATATATATATATATATATATATATATATATATATATATATATATATATATATATATATATATATATATATATATATATATATATATATATATATATATAATTATACTCTATATATATATATATATAAATATATAAATATATATATATATATATATATATATATATATATATATATGTATATATATATATATATATATATATATATATATATATATATATATATATATATATATATATATATATATATATATATATATATATATATATATATATATATATATATATATATATACATATATATATCCTCGTGTTTCCTAGCTGGATGCAGTAAAAAGATACTCCGACCACATAAGTGGCATGGGCAATCCCCAATTGGAGGTTCAAGGCTCCATAAGCACGATAAACAGGCTTTGTGTGAAATATAACAAAGTGTAGAATTACATTTGTTGTCTTTGTGGTGCGGTAGTAGCCATCCTTGTTCGCACACAGAGGTCCAGGGTTCGAGTTCCGACTAGTGAGGTGTTGTTCGTACTATATATATATGCTAAACAGGGATAATCGCCGAGTAAGCTTTTAAAAGTATACAGTATATAAGTAAGTATAGTAACATTTACTGTTTCATTTAAGAAGTCGTTTACCATCAAGTGATAGCCAAATTATCCTTAAGTAGGAAAGGTAGGGGGGGGGGGCTACCCACGTAAATCGGACGCATTTACACAGTTTTGAAGATAGAGTTGAAATTTGGTAGGGGGTTTGCTTGTGTTACAGATGTAATGATTCCCAATCTATGGTCCACGGACGGCTTAAAATTTACCTGTCAGCCGGATTTTTCTTTTTTTTTACTTTCGCCTTTTTGTTTATAATTTCTTAATAAAATATAATTATCTAATAATTGTTTATCATTGATAATAATAATACTTTGCTCAGTTAATTGGTTAACTTTAATTTATATTGAATCTGTAGCAACTGTCAGCTGACTCTTAGGTGGCCTTGCGGATGACGTTAAAGTTTTTGTATTAATATGTCGGTCGGGGGGGAGGGGAGGAGGGAATGCTAGTATTCTGCTCTGTTTTATCTTTACATTTTGTTTAGCATACAGACAGTAATAAACAATGTGCATCTGCACATAGTACAGTACATTGGAACCCTAGTACTGTGTTGCTACCAATGTTTAGTAACAAAAACGTTTTGAAAGCATTCTTCGGTGTACTTTTGTGTATCTGGTCCCGTACCCAACTTCCCCATTTTAATTTATAGGACGAATTATCGGGAAAACGACATTTCGCTGTGATTATCGTTCTCAGTCTCACAAGATACCGAAGTTTTACAATATATGGACTGCGTAAATTGTAAATATAAAATATTTACAATTACAGTCCGCAGATATTTTTTTTTCACTCTTGCTGGTCCGTGAAGATGAACATTTTTGGGGACTCACTTAATTAAGTAAAAATTTCTGCCTTACAGTTGCCACCCCACGGAAATGAGAATAGCGGCTGATAATATAAATTTAGAATCGATGTGTGCTGGGATGAAACATTGTCAACGTCCAAATAGAAAAAAAAAACATACGAAGTATATTGTATATTTTGAAATCTTATAAATTAAAACGTCTGACTTAAGATATGGACCGTTGGAATATCATACTCACATACTGTAAGCGAACTGCCAGGAGCCCATGCAATTTGACTGGAACTACGAAACTACCGTCTCTTTGTCTCACGCTGACCCACACACTGGCAAAGGGCACTGGAATCGGCGAGGCTTGGACGGCAGGATTGGTGCCGGAGAAAGAATGATTTTGGAAGGAAGGAGGAGGTGAGGGATGTAGGTCAGAGAGACCATACACACTGACGATTTCCACAGCCTCGGCTATCCTTCCCGTTACTTGCATCACAGCCTCTGTCAGTCTACCAAGGCCGCCGCCACCACCCTAAAAGTATTACGGACCTGTACAATACTGTCTTTATTGTTAAAGCCAAGGATGTTATAGAATACTGTATGCAGGAATTATAACGGTTGACTTGTGAAATATTTAAGTTTTTATATCTGTTGCTGATAGTAATATATGGATGGTGATAAATAGGAGGATAAACTATACACAACACAAAATGCAACTACAAACATCTGAACAGATTTTCACTAAAGAGTTTGAGTAATAAAACGGTGAAATTGATTCATACTAAATTCTCCTTATGATTGATAAATTTATTTTCTTTCACAATAAATTATTGATTTAATATCCATAATGTTGTATATGGAGAATAAGAGAAATAAGTAGTCAACTGGTAAACAACAATGGTACGGACTGAAAATTTAAGAGATAGCATCTACAATCAACATGTGATATCACCAGTCTTCAATATTGGTAATAAACAGTTTGGGGAATAATATATTATACGTCTGCATTACTTATTTTACAATACACAACTGCGAAATGATGTCATCCTTTAACTAAACATGGCCTTGTAGTTATATTTACACAAAAATATGTAAATTAAAGACAAAATAATTATAGGTTGTTCCACGAAAACAAATTTTTTTCGACTATGTTATACCATCATACGCCTTTCAATTTGTTGTGTATATTTGTTGGGCTTTAAGAACGAAAAGCGTCCACAACGCGTTGTAAATGCTTTCAAAATATTCAGAAAAAACATTTCTCTGCAGGCTAGATTAGGTTCAATTAGATTAGGTTAGGTTCAATTAGGTTTGGTTAGACTAGGTTAGGTTTAATTAGACTTGGTTAGGTCAGGTTTGTTTAGATTAGTTTTGGTTCGGTTAGGGGAATTTTGAGACCCTCCAAAATTCGCTGCGTTTTTTTATTTTAATTATTTATTTATTTTTATTTTTTGGCTCAGTGAACGAATTCGATCTTAGAGCCTAGCATATACAAGAGAAAATGGGATCTACTGTCCAGTTGTAATATCAAAATATATCAGTGACAAGTGTTACCAAAGGCGTCCATCCAGCAGTGAGTGATGATGGCACTGTGGGGGTCAAGGTGACTGGGACAGCGTGCGCGAGGGCCTCAGGTGACAAGTACCGTACATCTACAGTCACGTTAGCTGGCACGTCCTTTTGGTCCCACACTCTATCAGACACACTAAAGTGCAGGTCATATCTGACAAAAGAAATAGAAAGAGTCTCGTTAAACATTTCCCAACTCTATCAGCGGGGAAGGGGGAATACAATGATAAAGAATCAATTGTTATTCCAGGTAATGAAAGTTAAATGGCTAGATGTTTTAGGGTACCTATGTACTGTATATATATATATATATATATATATATATATATATATATATATATATATATATATATATATATATATATATATATATATATATATATATATATATATATATATATATATATATATATATATATATATATATATATATATTTCATGTAAATCCACAATGAAAACGTGGATAAGATAAATCTTGATAAAATCACAGGAAAATGCTCCGTTGTTTCCATTTTCCCGTGTGATTTTATATATATATATATATATATATATATATATATATATATATATATATATATATATATATATATATATGCTTATAACCACAAGAAAAGAAGAAAACACGAAGTTCCCAAGCGCTTTCGTGTAATTCACATCTTCAAGGGAGAGAATAGACTAAGTCACTAAGGGGTAATACTTGACAACGGCAATATATACAGTAGAGGAGAGTGAGATCAAGTCCCTAGGGGACAGCAGTTGTCCACAATGGGATCACCTGAAGAATCGTCACCCGAGAATGTCCACCTGAAAAATCGTCATCCCAGGATATCCCACCTGAAGAATTGTCACTCCAGCCTGCTCCACCTGAAGAATCGTCACCCCAGCCCACAGTGAATATAATTTGTATAATTAGGATAACATAAATAAATTCCTTTGTGTTATGCATCTTTATTGTGAAAAGTTTAAAGAAAAAAATAACCTAACCTAACCTAACCTAACCATGGAGGGTCCTGACCCCACCTGAAGAATTGTCACCCCAGGTGTTGCCACCTGAAGATTCATCACCCCAGGATATCCCACCTAAAGAATTGTCACCCTGCCAAACTCTGGGCTGACAATTCCATGCCATCTCTAAGCCCAGCAGCTGTCTGTAGTCAGGTCATAGGGTAAGATAACCCAACCTTCTCACCTGGTTACAAATCTTCTTAATCACAAAATTATCCAGTTTGTACATACCATTACTCAAATTCATGTTGACAGATTCGGTATGTTTAATGGGACTGTAATGTCCCCTTTGTTCAGCCCCGACTTCCATTTATACACCTCTATCACATCGCCCCACACTCTACGTCTTTCAAGGGAGTACAAATTAAAATGCTTTAACGTGTCTATCTACTCAAGGTTCCTAATGCCCGGGCATTAGCCTTGTCATTCTCCTCTGAATTCTTTCCAAGGATTCTATAGCCATTCTGTAATATGGTGAACAGAATTGAATTACATAATTAGTTTTAGGATGACCTCGCTAGTCTTGTAACTAACACTCCTTTGTATGAACCCAAGTACTTTATAAGCCTTGTTTCGAGAAAATTCACATTGTTTACTTGGCTTAAGGTTCCTACTTATCAGTACTCCTAAATCTTTCTCGCAGTCGGATTTATCAATAACATCGTTGTTCATCTGGTATCTGGTTTCCCTGTTTACATCTCCTATACTGAGTACTTTACATTTGTCCACATTAAATTTCATCTGCCATTTTTCAGACCATTCAAATATTTTTTTACATCTTCCTGTAGTTTTGCGAAGTCCTCGTCAAATTTAATCACACGCCCTATTTTAGTGTCATAAGCAAACTTACTTATGTTGCTGTCTCCGCCGATATCTATGTCGTTTAGTATATAATAAATAATAATGGTCCAAGTACTGAGCCTTGTGGAACTCCACTAGTGACGTTGCTCCAATGGGATTTAGTGTCGTTAATGCTTACTCGCTGTTTCCTGTCCTGTAACCACGCTCTAATCCATTTTAGAATATCTCCTTTAATGCCATGAGCCTCCACTTTTCTTATTAGTCTTTAGTGGGGGACTCTGTCGAAGGCTTTGCTAAAGTCGAGATATACCACATCTTAATTGTGCCCCTCGTCCACTGACTCGAAAACAGATGAAAAGAATGTTAATAGATTAGTTAGACTTGAACGCTCACTTGTGAAGCCATGTTGGGAATCATTGATCAACTTGTCCTTCTCCAGGTGATTTCGAAAAGAGTTTGAAATGATTGCTTCCATTAGTTTGCCTACAATTGATGTTAAACTGATAGAACGGTAGTTATAGGATAGTGATCTATCTCCCTTCTTAAAAATCGGTATTGCATTTGCTATCCTCCTGGATTCTGGAACTACACCCGTTTTTAATGACATGTTAAACAGCTTTGCTAAGCTCATACTCTGCTCTTCCCTACATTCCTTTAATACTCTGGCAAATATCTCATCGTGACCTTGTGACTTTCGATTGGCGGATTATGAGGGGTTAAGAAGGTACCTAGGCGAGGTCGCCTGGGAACAGTCAGGTCAGTCCCCAGCAGGAACAGGTGAGGTCACAGATGACACAACAATTGATTATGACCATAATATATTCACTAGTATACTACATAAAGCACAAGAACAAAATATACCATTCAGAAAAATTTGATCAAATAAGGATGAACCAATGTGGATGACCAGAAAACTTAAACATGATATAGGAATAAAGAAAGGAATTTATAAGAAATTAAAGGGAGGGGAGGAGCAGCTCAGAAATAGGTATAATGAACTATCTAGGAATGTGAAGAAAAATGTAAGGAAGGCAAAACGAGACTACGAAATCAAGATAGCGAGAGAATCCAAGGCGAATCCCAAGGGAGTTTTCCAAGTACATAGGACAAAGGTCAAGGAGAAACTTGGGCCTTTAAAGTCAGGGAGAGGGGAAGTGATCAATGACAGTGAGGAAATAAGCAAAGCATTGAACAGCTACTTTTTATCAGTTTTCACAGAAGAAATTCAAGAGGAAATTCCAGAGGTGGAACTGATATTTAGGGGAAATGAAAAAGAGAAATTAAAGAATATCACTATCAGAAAAGAAGATGTTTTTAAGAAGATAAATAAATTAAAGAAGACAAAATCCCCAGGGCTGGATGAAATTTTCCCTCGTGTTTTGAAAGAGTGTAAGGAACAGATTAGCGGACCCCTCGTAAATTTATTTACAAAATCATTAGACACGGGAGTTGTGCCAGGCTTGTGGAAACAGGCAAATGTAGTACCCATATTAAAAAAGGAAACAGATCATCAGCGTCAAATTACCGGCCGATTAGTTTCATGTCAGTAGAGGGGAAATTTCTTGAATCAATTATAGCAAATAGCATTCGATCGCATTTAGAGAAAAACTAATTAATCTATGACTCTCAACATGGATTTACAAAGGGAAAAGCTTGTCTAACAAATCTGCTGACATTTTTTAGGAAAGTCTTCCAGGTTGCACATAATGACGATAATTACAATGTTATTTATTTAGACTTTAGCAAAGCGTTTGACAGAGCACCACATGAGAGGCTTCTGAGAAAAGTTAAGGCTCATGGTATCGAGGAGAAAGTTTTAAATTGGATAAAATCATGGCTCACCGATAGAACACAGAGGGTCAACCTTGATGGTGTTAAATCTGAGTGGGGCTGTGTAACCAGAGGGGTCCCCCAGGGGTCAGTACTAGGCCCACTCTTGTTCATAATCTATATAAACGATCCAGATACTGGGATCAGCAATGACACAAGCAAGTTTGCCGATTACACCAAAATAGGGCGGCAGATTAATTCAGGGCAGGATGCAAATGCACTACAGGAGGATATACTGAAATGAACTGCAGGAGTGGTCACAGAAATGGCAAATGAAATTCAACACCAGCAAGTTCAGCGTACTTAATATTGGTAGAACAAATACTGTCAACGTATACAGCCTTAACAACATCAACCTAGAAAGGTCGCCTTGTGAAAGAGACTTAGGGGTACTTGTAAGCCCGGACCTACGGCCTAGAAAACAGTGCGTCAATGTTCGAAATAAGGCAAACAGAGTATTAGGTTTTATATCTAGAAGTGTAAGTAATAAGAGTGCAGAGGTCTTATTGCAACTATATCTTGCGCTAGTCTATCCGCACCTCGATTATGCGGTTCAGTTCTGGTGCCCTTATTATAGAATGGATATCAATTCATTAGAGTCGGTGCAATGAAGAATGACGAAAATGATTCCGGGACTTAGAAACCTTCCATATCAAGATAGGGTAAAGAAACTAAACTTGCATTCCCTATAAAGACGAAGAGTGCGGGGAGATATGATAGAAGTATTTAAGTGGGTGAAAGGAATCAATAAAGGGGATATAGATAAAGTTCTTATAATACCCGAGCAGAATAGGACTCGTAGCAACGGATTTAAGTTGGATAAATTTAGGTTCAGGAGGGAGATAGGAAGGAACTGGTTCACAAATAGGGTGGTGGACGAGTGGAACAAGCTTAGCAACTTTGTAGTAAGTGCTGGAACACTGGAGAGTTTTAAAAGGAGGCTACATAGATTCATGGATGAAAGAGAGTGGTAGTAAGTCTCGACAGGAGCTGCCATGCACAGGCCAACGGGCCTATTGCAGACTCCTTATTTTCTTATGTTTTTATGTTCTTATGTTTTAGTTTGTCTATTTGCTTACTAGCATCGTTACTAGTCACTGCTGTCTTGCTTAATTAATTTTTTTCACTATCTCTGTATAGAGTCGGTGCCTTGGGTATCATGTTAAAATTTTCGGTGGTGAAAACTGTTTAAAAATATTTATTCAGATTATTGCTCATTTTCCGTCGTTATCAGTTAGCTCGCGGTATCTGACTGTATTGGTCCATTCTTTTCTCGTGTTTTAGTTTGATACATTTGATAGAATCCCTTGGGGTTTGACTTAGCCCCCTTGCTACCTTTAGTTCATTATTCCTCTTTGCTTTTCTTATCTCGGTTTTAACCCTACCTGCCAATACCTTATAATATTCTCGGAGGTAAACTTCACCACCATTTATTCTCCTAATTATAGCCTTCCTTGGTCCAATAATATTCTTTAAATAATTATATATCCATTTAGGGTCATTGTTGTTTGATCTGAGTTTTCTGTATGGTATGTTCTTCCTGTGTGCATTAAGTAACTCATTATTTAAGTTGTTGTGGAACTCGTCAACCTCAGATCTCGTTATCAGGTCATTCTCAACCGTCAGGTCTCCGGGTAAGGTGAGGTCGCCCTCTGTGGGTACATTGTGTGAGGTCATGTAATTTACCCCCAAGCGTGATACCCCTTCTCTTAGCTGCCTCTTCAAACTATCAAAGTTTGCCCTTATGAAATCTGGGACTTCAGTGGAATTTTCCTTACGTCTGCTCTGAAATTCTAACTGGAATCTAATGTCATTGTGAACGCTGTTAGCAAGTTCGTTCCCTACCTCTACACTAGTAATGAGGTTTTCTGTGTTTGACTGAACTAAATCGAGTATATTATTACCCCGGGTGGGTCCGGTTATATGCTGGCTTAGGAAACAGTCCTGGATAGTTTCAAGAAAATCCTCTGATTCTGACTTACCCATAAGGTCAATCCAATCTATTTGGCTAAAGTTAAAGTCGCCTACTATACAGACTTTGCTATGTATGGAAGCCCTGCGCATTTCATCCCAAATAAGTCAATCACTAACTCTATCAAGATTAGGAGGTCTATATATTACTCCTGTGATTAATTTTTCCCTACCGTCGATTAATTCTATCCAAATTGTTTCTGTATTCCACTCAATTTTTATTTCCTTATTTATTTCACATTTCAGATTATTCCTGACATAGATTGCTACTCTGCCTCCTTTCCTAATCTGCCTCTCGGTATGGAATAATTTTTAACCTGCAATTTGGTTCTCGACAGGTAACTCACGTGAGTCTTGGTTTATCCATGTTTCGGTGAATGCTATTATATCGCTTTTTTCGGTTCATACCAACGCCCTGATTTCATCCATTTTATTTTTCATACTTCTACTGTTTGCTATTTCTGAAAAGGTTTGTTACATTAAGTTAGTCGTGTTTTGAGTCCTCTCTCTCTTTGTCGTGTTTAGGTTTTAACTCCTTGCCTAATTTAGTTTTGTCATAATTCCTAGCACTATTTCCCTGTAACCTTTTACTTTGTTTACCCGCTCCCATTGCATTCTCCTCCACCCCCGTGCTCATATGTTCTCCTAGCAGTTTAAAGACTTTGGCATCTTTTGAACTGCCCTCTCAAAAGACCCAGCCAGGGTTGCTACCCCATCCCGTGCCTAAAGGTTCCTTCTGCGGTAGATGTTGTCCCATTCAATGAGTGGGACTGATATTGACTTGCAATATCTGTCAAGACGGCCGTTGACACCAACTGCCCTTGACAACAATTCATTGCCAACTCTCCTTCTAGGTTGGACACCACATATGAAAGGGATCCCTCCCTTCGACCTAATACGTTCTATAGCTGCCTTGAACTTATCAAGCAGCTCCTCACTCCTACACCGGCCAATATCATTGCCTCCTGCACTGAAGCAGATAATGGGTTTGTTCCCATTACCAGAACAAGATATTATCCATCCAGTCAACTATATCCCTACCCAGCTCCAGGCAAACACACCCTTATCCTATTTTTGTTTTTTCCCACAAAAAGCTCTGTCCAGGTACCATACCTGTGAATCAGGGAGGTACTACCACCTGGGAAGATATTGGAAGCATAATGTGTTGTCTATGGTAGATCTTGCTGCCACATGGCATCACGAAAATTGTGACCAAGTCCCAGGTTGCTGATCTGACTTTCTGCCTCATTTACACGCAATTGCAGGGTCTCAAGTGTTTCTCTTACGATTGACAACACAACATACATATATTGTTCCTCACTTTTGATTTTTTTTCATTTTGTATTTCTTTGTGGTTTTTTATTATTATTATTATTATTATTATTATTATTATTATTATTATTATTATTATTATTATTATTATTATTATTATTATTATTATTATTATTATTATTATTATTATTATTATTATTATTATATTATTATTATCATTATTATTATTATTATTATTGTTATTATTATTATTATTATTATTATTATTATTATTATTATTATTATTATTATTATTATTACATTTTCGCCACCCAGGCCCCGATGTGGGTCAGTGACCTGTGTCTGGGTGGGCTAATTCCCGTAAAAAAAAAAAAAAAAAAATTAAAGTTTTCGTACCTTCCTTGCTGGCCTTGTCTCCGACTATGGTAACGTCCAATGCGTCTATCAAAGGGCTGAAAGAGTTGGTACACTTAGATGTTGTTGTCGTATCCTTGGTGTCTTTTCTCACCACCAGTTTGGTCATCCCTCTCCTCACAACCTTCCATTCGCCTAAGTTTTCGTCAGTCACGGGCTTTCCTTGTCTCGTTTCTTCCTTCATCCTCGCTATCACTTCCTTTAATTTCAAGATTTCTTCCTTGGCCCTCAAGTTTTCTTCCTTGGCCCTCAAGTTTTCTTCCTTGGCCCTAAAGATTTCTTCCTTGGCCCTCAAGATTTCTTCCTTGGCCCTCTCTAACTCCGCCCTCTGAAGGGCACAGCCCTGTTCGCAAGTAGCACTAGCCATTACTGACAATTAATCCCCGGGAGCTAAGCCTGCCGTGACCTTTCCTCTAGTGAGGAAAGGTGTGTGTAACCGTTCGGAATTCTTATTGGGGTCATTTATGGCTGTTAACGCATTGGAAGGGTCCTCAACACACCCTTATATCAGTAGACACAAATATTATCTGCGCAGGAAAAATAGTTGCACTGGTCTTAATGTGAGCTCACACGACCCAATAATTACCCAAGACCCGAGCACGTCCCATTACACACCGTGTGCCCTAACATAATGGATGATATGGATGATATCACCTCATCAACTTAGGTAATGCTGAGGTCAAGGGTCACGCCTCCCTAGTTTAAATCCTACCCTCCTCCCTTTAAAATACAACCTCTAACGGGTCCTCTATCTCAGCATCACCTCAGAAACATATCCATAAAATATTAATAAGGCCTGAAGCCCAACAAGATAATCATAAAGTATCCTAACGGCATGATATCACCAAAGCACAATCAGCATAAACATATATAAAACATGAAATTATTTGAGGACGAAGAGCCACTCATGACTTTACAGGGGGACGGCTCACCAGCTGATTTTTTGCGCTAAGTGCTAAGTTTAATTTGGGGGTAATGGTGGAGGAGACGGTTAGCACCCGAGGGAGTTTAAAGAAGTGCTCCCACATTTCCAGAGAAGCTATTTGCATTCTGCTAAACAAGGAAATAGAAACGATATTGCACAGAACCAAACAGAACTCGACCTAACAAACCTAACCTACCTACTGTACCTATCGCCCTCCGGACCCCCGCCCCCGGCATAATAAGCAGAAATTGTATATCTAATTGCCGATATACAGTTGCTAATATGTGCATGGGCTCAAGGCTGAATTAATTAAAATATAGTAAAGTGTCTTTTTTTTTTAATTAAGAAATCTTTTACCTAAAGTAAGTTTTTTAATATTAGGATAGTCAAAGTTAGGTTAGGTTAGGTTAGGTTATTTATGAAACTACCGTAGTTATGTAGTTTATAAATTATGATTTATTGACTTTCATTAATTTCCAACCTCCATATTAGTTATTGGTTATCCTTTGCATTTTCATTTATTTAGCAAGATTTTATACACTGATTCACAGTTATGGAATTAATTTATTATTCCAGTGGCACAGTGAAGCTCAAGGTGAGACAATGTTAATAATAATATGACCGATTTCCAAGGATGATGCATTATGGGACATACAATATGAATAGCCAGTAAATTTGATATAGAAACGTAAGACAGAGGCTATTAACTAAACCTCGGTCAAATATTAATAACACCGGTCAACACAATTTTTCTGGCACAAGGTTTTTAAACGGATTTTAAGTAAATTTGGGGTGAGACTTGGAAAGGTTGAGCATATATATCTGAAACACTCTCCATTATGATCAAGAGCCTTGACGAATTGCTTCATGATACCAAGTTTTATGTGCAGAGGAGGAAGGACAATGTTTTTCCTGTCAACCAGAGGATCGTTAATGATATTCTTGTCACCAGGCGTCAAACTATGTCTTGGTGGTCAATTCTTTTTCACCCAATGGTCTGCTGTAGCCCTGCTGTCCCAGTAGCACAGAAAACAGGGGTATTTTGTGTACCCTCCTTGCTGGCCCAATAGAAAGTTTACCATTTTCAAGTCCACACAAATTAACCATTCATGAGCATGGTATTGCAACCTCTCTAGAACAGTCTTAATGTTTTCATACTCTTCTTTAATTTGTACACAATGTCCGATTGGAATTGAACCATACTTGTTTCCGTTATGAAGAAGAACACATTTCAAGCTCCTTTTAGAACTGTCAATAAAAAGTCTCCAATCCTTACTATCATATGCTGGTAGTCCCATGGAGAGAAGAAGTCCTTCTACATCATTACAAAAAACAAGCTGGTCATATGAATGAAAGTATTTCCGCAGTTGCTCTTCTCTGTTGCGATAAAAGGAGACACTCGTGCCAGTCGTTTCTCTTGAAGCCTGGAAGCTAACAATTCAGCAGACTGTTTTGGCAAATTTAGATCTCTGACCAGATCATTCAATTCTGACTGAGTAAACAACGTTGGCTTTTCACAATCTTCACCAGATGGCTTGAAAAGATCAGTCTCTTCATCTTCATCAGTAGAAACAGGTGAATTCCGGTCTATATCCTCAATCTCTGGTAGCTCAGTAAATTCTGGCACGTTACGTGATGGAGCAATTCTGAGATCAGATTTGGATTCAGCACCTTAAAGTTAGTAAAAAACAGTGAAAAGGTTTCATGCCAGAAAAAAAATATTTTTTTGTAGACCAGTGTAATAGATCGTGTGTATTTTTTTTTTTATTCTACTGTTTTATATTAATTTTTACACCATTTGGGCATGTCTCGAGAACAGAAAGGCGTGATTTTCATAACTAATGTCAACTTAACTTTAGTGTCCGTATTCATGATCATCTATGCCAGGTGTGGAAGATGGCTGATAAATTTTGCTGTTTCTTAAAAGAGCCATTTTCTTGGAGTGATCCATATCCAAATGCATGAACATAAACGTACACATATGCTATTAAATTAGTCAGATGAATATATAATGCATGATATATAGGGTCATCTTACACAATGTAGTAACAATTGGCTTTGGTTACATTTGATATCACTAAACTGACAAAGCTATTAAGATCATGAGAAAATTAACCTAATACCTCTATAGTCTCCTTACAACGAAATAAAATTAACGAAAGTTAAGTGGTAGACATAAATCCCTGTGCTGTAATTCTCTCACCTCTGTAGGCTTATGGAAATATCATCACTACATTAGAAGGGTAAAAGATATCCCTCCTTTCACTTCCTCTGTTGAAAATATTAACTCGAATATAAATAAGTTCTCACCTCTAATAATCGTATCACCATTCTCAAGACATAAATAATAACATAATATAACCTTTTCCTTTTCTATTCTGAATTTCTTTTTATTCTTATTTTTTCGTCCCTTAGGCCTCGTTGTGGGTCGTTTCTCGTGTAATTTCCACACATATCTGCACGATGAAGAATATTCCTACAGTATATTTCACAGGATGTTGCAGATCTTATCCTAAAGCGATGTCTCTCATTTTCCCATGCTATTTCTGAAAAGGTTTGTTACGTTAAATGAAAATACAAATTTGTTCACAAAACAAAGATTTGACGGGAGAAAAACGCAATTACTTGCATTTTGCTACTGAAGCAGGGATTGATAAACAATGATGTCGCCAGTGTGGCAAATTTAACTAAATTGTTTTCATTAAAATTAATTTGTGCTAAAACGCTCACAATTTTTCATTGGTAGAAAATGTTTATCAATGCAGCCATTCTCAATCAGCTTAACAGGGCACAAATATTACAAAGGGTGCTGTCAGCTTTACACTTAGTTTCCTGTTCCCTGGTATTGACACTAATGAAGGGAAATAAGCTAAACAAGAGGTGTCACAAAAGTATCTACTCATAAAAGCATGGGTAAATTTTAAAGTTGGAAGCCATATCGAAATCATAAGGGTTCTTCGGGAACCACTTTTGGACTCAATAATAAAACTAATCTTTGTGGATTTAATGGGTTTGACAGCTGCGTACTCTATCAAGGAAAGTCTGCGTTGGGGTAATCTTATAATAGCGTAAATATACAGTAAATTTCATCAAAATCTCTCGGTAAATTTCATACCCCGATGAGTTTTCCCTTGAGAGAAAATAGCACCAAATTTGATTATGGTCGTACGCCAACCTGAGACACTATGCCGTCCAAAAACGACCCCGGGTCACAGTTTCCCCACCTCTGTCCTCAGCAAAAGAATCACCCTACAAAAATACTTGGACCTGTTAGAAAGAAGTACTTTTGTAGGGTAATTCTTCAGTAATTTATTTTTTCGCAGTTACTACTAATTTGATCTGATAATCAGGAGCAGCCTTACCTTCCTTCTCTGACCTGTGTAGAGGCAAAGATCTCCCCAGTGTTGGACTGGAGTGAGAAGAGTGGGTGTGGAGGTCCTGCCCAGGTGAATGTTTTATCCTCGAGGTCCCAGTCGTCCGGGTCCTCCACGTAAATTCTACCCAGTGCAGCTTCTGCACCTCCACCCTATCAGGGACATTAAATAATAGTGTACAGTACATTAGTTTTCAAATTCATATATTTGCCATTCAATACTTGTAACCGCAATTCCGTGTTTATTATTATTATTTTGGAACCTCAACGCCACTGTGTAGATATTTGTAAACAAGGGCCCTTTCTTAAGAAAAATTGGCAAAGAGAGCAACAGTAATCTAGCCAATTATAGCGTACTATATAACACTATATGGTTTCAAAGTACTATTGTGTTTATGTTGTCAGTAAAGGGTTAAGATAGACGGATGAGACAACCAAAATAGGGGTTAAAAATAAAAGGGCATTTTGTGACCAGGGAAATTATATTTTAAGTTTGAAGTGAATCAACCGAAGTCATGTTGGCAACGTTAACAAAATCTGTGAAACCAAGGCACATATGTTCAAAATCTGATCTCACTTGAAAAAATAATTCCTAATATAACTACCAAGAAAGCAGCGTGAGATCTACATTCTACAATATACAACTCTTCATATGACGCTAAAAACGCTTGTGTTTCAGATCTTAAGCTCTTTGGAATGTCACAGCATACAACCAATGGTTAACTAAGTAAATAAGTGAAAGGAAATACCGAATTCTTAAATCACTCGAAAACTAAGATTAAACAAGAACGTTAACCATGAATTCCACTCGTAAAGAGATGAGCCTGTGAATCAGATAAAATTTTAAAATAATGAATGTAATAAATTTACTGGGCTCAGAATATATAATTTATGACGGGTAATTAAACATGTAATTTTCTTATAACTATGCTTAATATTACTATTTTTATGCAAATAAACACACCAAAGGTTATATAAGAAATTAAAGTAGTAAATCACTGATACAAGAGAAAATAAAATCACTGAAATTACCGGTAATACGGAAAACGAATATGTTCATTGAAATCACAGCTAAAAGGAAGAAAACTATGAACATGAAAGGTACGGATATAAGGGAAAATTAATTTGAACACTGTGTTGCTCTCAGACGGAGAAATGCACGTAACACCTTGGTAAGAATCACTGGCCTAATATAAACATAATCACTGGGTAGGGTCACAGGTATGACACACAATTGCTACACTTCTCTGTATCTAGGGCTGATACGTCCCTATACCTAAGAGAATAAGAACACATAAAAGGACTTAAAGCAATTTAACTGGCTGTGAAGAGACTCGAGAAAGCGTTGGAGAGGAGGACCGGCACAGGTTGACACGTTGGTGAGACAAGAGGTAATACTCTACTAATACCCCCAGGAACTTTAGGAATTTGAACGGAAATAATTAGATAAAAGCTGAAAATTGGTATTAATGTAAAGATATGTATAAAGAACAATATACCAAAAATCCCATGACATACGAAGCTGGCGTTCGCCGCCATCTTAAAAACAGCTGCCATATTAGAATAAAAAAACATCTAAAGTACTGTATATGTTTTATCCAAAAATATAATTCAATTAAATTTGATCAGATTCATGTCTAGTATTTTATTAGATACGCTATTTTCTTAAATTAGTATTAAGTTTGTAAGGAAAACAAATAAAAATAAAACATTTTTGGATCTTTTTTTATTAAACAAGGATTTTCACAAAACTGGTAGCCTAAATAAGGAAATATGCTCAGACAGCCAGCACGACCACGTCACTATCACTTGTTCGGATGATCACCTGACGATGGCCATCATAGATCACCCATATAATCCAACCACTGATAGCCTTCTTGAAGGATCTGCTGCAATGATCTGGATGCAGGGACAGGGTGGCTGTTGATGTCAGGCAGTAGGTAGTAGGCAGCTAGCAAACAGGGAGGTACTACTGCCTGGGAAGATATTGGAAGCATAATGTGTTGTCTAATGGTAGACCCTGCTGCCATATGGCATCACGAAAATTGGGACCAAGTCCCAGGTTGCTGATCTGACTTTCTGCTTCATTTACACACAATTGCAGGGTCTCAACTGTTTATCTTACCATTGACAACACAACATACTGTACATATATCGTTTCTCACTTTTGATCTTTTTTTCATTTTTGTATTTATAGTTCATTATTATTAAAATTATTATTATTATTACAGTTACTGTATTATTATCATCATTATTTTATTATTTTATTTTTGTTTGTTTTATCATAAATTTTATTTATTATGAATTATTATGACTATTATTTATTATTATTATTATTATTATTATTATTATTATTATTATTATTATTATTATTATTATTATTATTATTATTATTATTATTATTATTATTATTATTATTATTATTTTTATTATTACTATTTGTATTATTATTATTATTATTATTATTATTATTATTATTATTATTATTATTATTATTATTATTATTATTATTATTATTATTATTATTATTATTATTATTATTTTTATTATTATTATTACATTTTCGTCCCCCAGGACCGGATGTGGGTCAGTGACCTGTGTCCGGGTGGGCTAATCCCCGTAAAAAAAAAAAAAAATAAATCTCATATTTAGGCAAGGAGACATCCTCCATGGTTGAACACTGCGAGTGGTCACACAGTCCTTTGGCCCATTTCTGCTGTGTTCAAGATGGCGTCCTGGTGTTTCTCCTCTTGATCCGATGAGAAGTGCTAGTTCCATGCAACACGGACTGAGATGAGGCAGTGGTAGATGAGGGGTTACAATCAATGTATTCAGTTCCCCCTGTCGTAAGGACTCCTTTGGTGGCCTGCGAAGGAACTTCAATACCCTCCTCTTCCCAATGAGGAATGTCCGAGTTTGCAATATCAGTGCTCAGCTGACGCAGCCGGTGATACGTCACACAGATGCCTCGTTCAACCAGCATGTCAACAAGACTCTCCTTGACAGTCTTCATATGCCATAGCCACACTCTGGCGATTCGGTGACCTTTTCCCCACAGAATTGCACATGATGGTCTGGGCCAGTGATAACACGATCTCTTTTAGGAATCAAGAGGGATATTGACATCAATACGAGGGCCATCTAACAGTATATGTAAGAGAGATCTTAGTGCGGGAACAATGGAGTCAGCTTTTGATATGCTTGAGAAAGAGCCTGAAAATACCTGCTTTTTCTCTAGGATATCTCGTTGCAGAGTCTTGGTTTTCTGTGCCCAAATTCTCATGTCTGCTGAGGTGATGTCTTTCATCTCCTCAACTACTTGACTGAAATCTGCATTAAACACCAGCTCCCAACAGCCAGATGACTTTTCTATCATCTTAATGTCAGGGAGTATGCTGACATTGTATGACCATGACTAAGGGGACAACCAACAGATTCGAGACGCTTATCTCGGTGTAATCAAAAAGATCATTGAAAGCTTGAGGTTTTATTACTTTGGCAGCATATCTTTTATTTGAATCACTATCAACTGCATCTGCATTTCTGTAAAGTCTACTCAGACATGCACGGTGGAACACAGCATCTATCGCAATCATGTCCCATTTTGACAGTTTTCCCTGAAGTTTCATATCACCGATTTTCCTTGCATCATCACTGACTCTCTGGTTTAGGCCAAGAGTAGTAGCTTTTCTGAAGTCCGTCTTGTCTCCAGACTCTTCACAAAAGAAGCATTTTGTTGCAGAAGAGTCCTTGCCTTCAGTTGAGATAACCTGGGACGTCTGTGTGACACAAACCCTTCAGAGCTCACCCGCCGTGTTTTCATTGGGCTTCCTTGGTGCTTACTCCTCCTCTCTACCTTACTCTTGGCTCGCTCCACCTTCTGTTTGTTGACGGCACTTCTGCAATTTTTGTGCCACACGGCATGGTTAGTTTTCATAAGTTCTAAAATACTGCTTGCACCACCATCCCCGCCACCAATGTGATCTAATACTACGAAGCTGGGTAACTCACAGAACTCATAGAGAGCTGAGATATTGTCCAGAAGTTCTTGGTAACAAGCTTCTAGTTTCTTGGGTTGGCCACGTAATTTTAGAAATGATGCAGGATCTGTAATTGCTTCATTTGTATATGACTGACATATAAAACAAAAGTCCCAGTCACGTGTATCCATACTCGTCATTTTGAATCAACTATCTCTCAATGTAATCAATAATGTAACCTGAAAATACTAAACAAAATCATGCATTATAAGGCTTGTCCTCAATGAAAATTAAGTTGTACTCCAAGATAAATTTGATGCATCATGCTTTTCTTATATAGCCAATAACAGGTATCTTGGAATTCACCTTTAAATATCCTTTTAAATAACCTCCGATCACAAAAGTAATACCAAAACTGACTTTTCCAACCCCCAATTATTAGAAATTGCTATATCACACAAGTTTGTAGCTCAAACGGTTTAAAAGTTGTACAGTATGCCTACATTCAAGATGGCAGCCACTGGCCATCTTGGATTTGAGGGTCAAAACGGAAGCAAATTGTCAAAATAACCCCAAAATGGATTCCTGTCCTTAAAATTAGCCAGGTTCAACAAATCACACATGTTTTTGGGTGAAATGGTTTAAAAGTTAGAAATTGCATCTTTCAGGTGCTAATTAGCAAAATTTATGCTAATTAGTGGGTTCTATACATAGAGACAAAGTGACTCTTTGGAAAAAAATTCCTCTTGCCACACGGAACACTTATGCCAAGTGGGACCTTTGCACTATGAAATACAGTGTTCATTCCCCTAGCAAGTCTACTATTTCTACCTGCTACCCTTGATTGTCAAATTACTTGCAATCAGCACTCGTCAGACAGTAACGTCAGTCCCTTTACGATCCTCATCAGAAAAACACGACATTCACCACCTTCAGTAAAAACCGGCTCACCAACCAAGGTCAGCCATTAATTCCTGACCGCCATCCACATCAGCAAACCTTGAGTATCAATTTATATTGTAAGATATCCTAATTTTATAATTTGTACTTAGTTTGATATAATAACTCCAACATTGCCACTTAGGTAATCACTCATTTCGCGTGTTTACTTAATGCTTATAACTTAATGTAAATATTTCTTGTCCTGATATCAACCAATTCAGGATAAATTGTTGCCATGACCAGGATTTTAGGCCTAAGTGTAACTTTATTATTCAAAGGGGGTAATTATAACTAACATACAGGTAGGCTAGCCTGAAGGTTTATGGCTTATCTTGCGCTGGGTACAACCGTTTCCTATTATAATCCGTCTAAATATGGAGTTAACCGACTTCTTAGATGGAGCTTACCCCACAACAAACACCGATCTATTCTTATGAGAATAAGTCAGCAGGAGTTAGACACATGTGACAGTGTTCATTTGGATACAACCTGGAATTTTAGTGAGGTGAGCTTTGCTAGTGCACTTGCTATATTAGACCTCAAGATATCATCCTAGGAGGAGACAACGCCAAAATTAACACATCTATGTCAGTATAGGCTGCTACTAGCTAGCATAAAACAGTAAACTTAAAGAGAATGGGTACCTACACAGAAGATCTCCTTACTGCCTGTGCTAGGCATGGCATACCTGAGTTACATTCAGGTGTTTATTCTTCCTGGCCTCACTGCTGTAGGTAGACTTTCCATACTCTTCTCCTGCTTCAGCTTCTTCTTTGCATTATGGTCTGTATCTGTTGTTCTTCAGACCATCTGTGCGTTTTTATAGTCAGCAGTCTGCCAGGATGTTTTTCTTACTTAGTTATTTAGGAGGGGGAATGTTGTTTTGCTAGTTAATGGGTTGTTTGGCCTGTGCTGGTGCCCTCCTGGTTTTGTCCATTTTCATAATTTTTGCTTTTCCCTGTTTAACTGTTTTAGCCTCTCCCCCCTCTCTTTTTTTGCTTCTTGTGTGATGCTTCACGCCAAGGGTGTCGCTTCTTTGTTTGTTTTTCCCTACGTGGGTGGCCCTCGTTTTCCACCGTCTATTGTGTTTTCTCTGACTTGGGTTTTTGTGGCAGAGAGAGACGTCTGTAGTCCTTTTTTTCTTCCCTGCTCCATTGTTTTATTGCTCCTGTTTGTTTTTTTCATCTCCAGCTCCAGAAGGTGCCCTGCTTGGCCCAGATGGGTTTGGCCAGGTTCCAATAGGATGGCCACTCCGACCTGAGTCGCTGTATGGTGTGCTCTGAGTGGGTGGCAGGGCTTCTCCTCGACGCTGACGGAGATGTGGACACCTCCCACAATTTCTGGCAATAGCTTTGGCACCCCCTGGCTGCAGCCTCCAGTTCTGCCAGACACCAGGGTTCCCTCCCATCTCTCCTGGAGGGACTAGGATCTCTGTTCTCGGTTGAGGATGCGCTGCCACCGAGGACCCCAGGCTGAGCTCCCCTCCCCCAGCTTGCCAGTCTGCCACCGCAGAGCCCACCTCGCCCTGCCCTGGGGCTTCGGGCCCTCCACAGCTATCTCCTTACCCTTCTAAGAGTTGAGTTGTCGCCACTGTCACTGCTCCGGGATTCCTGCAAAGTCCTTCTACAACAGGCACCACTGCCCCAGGTCGCCTAGGAGAAGCAACTGAGGGGAAGCGAGCTCGCTAGGAGGATGCGGCGGTCCTTGAACCCCCTACTCCACCAGGGCCCTCTGGACTTCCACCTTCACCAGCCCTCTCCAGGTGGCCCGGCTAAGACGGACCCTTCTCCCTTACCGACCTCCTATGGCGAAGCGACCTACCACGGCGCCGCCGGGGAGGACGGACTCTCTACATCCCCCATCGCGACATCTAGGCTGGTCCCCAGCCGCCCAGACATCGCAGCCGGAGACCCTGGCCATCCCGGGCAGTGCAGCCACATCCCCAGCCCTGCCACTGTAGATGTTGGAGGCCCTTTCTTCCTGGCTCGGGATACATCAACTGCAGCAGCAGCAGGCCCAGGCCCCCTCCACCCAACATCCTGTGGCACGAAGATCCCGCCCTCGCTCCCCCTCCCCGGAACAATTAGTGTTCTCAGAGTCCGGTTCCGAGCCGAAGGGTCACAGGGGCTACCTGACTACCCCGTCTCAGGCCAAGAATCGGTCTCAGCAACCTCTCTAGCCACTGACCAGGCCCAGGCCTTCGTGAGGAGAAGGTACCTCTCCCCCGGGCCAGTAGACGCTCCATGGCGGAGCCAGGGAGGATGGACACTCTAACTCCTCCATCCCTCTGTCTAGGCCGACCCCACCCGCCCAGACGTCGCAGTCGGTGACGCTGGTCCCCTGGGCAGTACACTCACTATCCTAGCATGGCCGCTGCAGATGTTGGAGGCTCTGTCTTCCTGATTTCAGGCGCAGCAGCTGCAGCAGCAGCAGGCCCAGGCCACCTCCAACCAACCTCCTGTGGTATGGGGACCCCACCCTCACTCCCCCTCCGTGGACCCTTCATTGTTCTCGGAATCGGGTTTCGAGCCAAGGAGGGCCAACGTCCTCACAAGGGCTACCTGACTACACCGACTCGGACCAGGGTTGGTCACAGGAAACTTACCAGCACCTACAGATGCCCCTTTATCTTTTAAGACACCTTATGACATCATCACCCAGAGGGCGTACAAGTGGGTTCGGGTCCCACGGGACTGGGTTGTGCACTGGCACCAGGGGAGACTGGCCACGTTTTCCAGTGTAAAGTGGGGGGAGGACCTACTACTCTCTCCCAGTTCCAACCTAGAGGTCCGACAACGGGCGGACGACTTAGGTTCAGAGTACTTTGACTTCTGACAGCTCCGCCTGTCGAGAGGGTAGATGGTTCCAGCCCTGTTACGAGCGTCCCCGGTCACGGCCCTGGATGATTTCGAATCTCTGGCCCCCTGTTCTATGCTGTCCACGGCCGGTCCGTCCCGAGTGGCAACGCTACACGACGGTGAGTGGTGTGCTTGGGAGGCCGGCAAGGCCCTCTTTCCATGAGAAAAGGTGGGCCTGGACCACAAGTCAATCTGGACAGCGGTTGCTGGAAGGAAGAGCTCTCACGTCACCTCCCCGTAATCGGCCCCCGTAGTCTTATTCCCCCAGGATGACCGGGTGCCAGCCGAGCTGATGGAGTTCATGTGGGCTCCGAAATTATCCCAGTCCTCTCTCTCATGGCAGGCCACCCTGAGCCATGGAAAGGCAGAAGGCAGCCGAAATCGGCGCCTGGTTGAAGGCACTGGCCGACAACCCTAATGCCCCCCACCCAGACTCGGCATCCGGCGTCTACGAGGCCCTATTTACCCTCCCTTCAGGACTGTCCTCGGCCTCTGCCTTCAACCTTCGGCCTCAGCTGGTTAAGGTTGAATTAAATGAATTGAATTGAAACAGTTCATTTAGCCAGAAAAACACAGATACAGAGTGGATAATAATAATAATAATAATATTAACATGGCTGAGCCAGTTGAGAACCTGAGCTCCCTTTGAGGCACCTGATATATACTATACATTTATCTCAAGGAAGTATTATGTAACATTTAGTATCATCTGGAATAGTACAATAGCATGGTAGTAATAAGTACATCTCATAGTGTTACCACGGTTATCACTTCAATATTTATTTAATTTATTATTTATTATTTATTGTTTTTTATTTTATTTATTTTAATTATTTTGTATTATTGTTTTGTTCATTTATTTATTTATACATACATATACACATACATACATATATATATATATATATATATATATATATATATATATATATATATATATATATATATATATATATAGTAAATATCAATTTATAATTAGCTGGGAACCTATATATACTATATATATATATATATATATATATATATATATATATATATATATATATATATATATATATATATATATATATATATATATATATATATATATATATATATATATATATATATATATATATATATATTAGGTGTGTCAATTTTGTCAACATGTTAAAAATCAAATTTGGTAGTCAAAATATTGTGCCTCTTTATGTCTAAACTTGAGATTAGCAAACAAAAATGAATTGAAATAACCCTCACCTACATCAATTATACCTTAAAGTTTCAAATATCAGTATTTCAACAAATTAATGAGACTTGATTAGAATTATTCACTTGATATTAACTAATCTCATGTAAGCATATGGATTATGGAGTATTTTATGGTTCTATAGCTTGTGTACAATATGCATGTCAGAACATGAACATGAACAGGCTCTCCGTGTGGGACAGTTTAATTCTTGTTTTGACTTGTACCAAGCGTGAGGATAAGGCGCCCGGCTCACTCTCCTTCTAGATATCATAGACGGTGGTTTGCTCTCATTGCACTTGCACCTACTCTACCAGACGAATTCTACATTTTAATTATTGTAAGTAGGGCATATTGATTGTCGCAGTTACTTATATCATTGTATAAAACATTATGTTCTAAGAAATTATTATGTTATTTCTGTTACAGCATTTTTGATAAACAAATTGATATTTTTTGAAACAACAATTGAATTATGAAACATTGAAATATTTTTCTATTTGTCAGATAGTGTGAAGATGTCAAAATTGAAGACAAGAAGTCAGTTGTCAACCCACTTGAGCCTGCTAGTTGGTAAAGGGAAGGAGCTTCCTGTATCAGAACTTCCAACAGTGAGAGACATGCTAAGATTAGGGTTACTCCTTCGAGAAAAAAATGCAAAGGACAGAAGGAACTATACAGATAAAGAACTCATAAATGACATGATAGTCCCTCTTCTGCATCAATGGACAAAAGCTAATGCACTATTCAAACCACCTGTGATTAATCAGTGTCGAACTATTGAGCTAAAACTAACGAAATTATGGCACAAAGCAGTTGAAACATCACTTGGTAAAGGAAACTTGGCCAGGAAAAATGAATTTCTGCACACACTTGATACTCTGTTTGACATTTTGACCTGCAAGTGCTCCATACAATTATGTTCTGAATCCAACTGTTCTCACTCAGGTAAGAGAGAAAATAATTCCCACATTGATTGTGGTTGTCCTCGTGAAAAGAAGATCCCTGTTTTAGAGCTTGAATTTATAAAGGCACAGAGGACAAAGGCAGAAGGCCAAGGAAGTATGCAAATGGGTTCAATAGATTATTCAGAAACAAAGAAGCAGATTGCTAATGCCAAGAAGAGAGAACAAATCCGAGAGAGGGAACAAAAGAAGAAAATGAAGAGTGAAGAAGCCATCCAAAGAGAGGAAGAGCTGTGTCAAGATGTTTATCACTTCTTTGATAGTTCTTCTGATGAACAGGAAGCAACATCAGATGATAGTTCCAAAGAGCCATCTGAACCTTTACCAAAGAAAATGAAATACAACACAAGAAATATTTCAAACATTGCTTTAGCTAGTATTCGCCACCATGCTGGACTTCGTGAGGCTGCAGAAATTGCAACTGCCGCTTGGATAGATGCAGGCCTCATCAGCCGAGAGGATGTATCTTTGGTGATAGATCATAATAAAATTAGAAGAGCACAAGAAAAAATAATGAAGGAAATATCTGATCAGCATGAAAAAGATTTAAGCGAGGGAGGGCTCTCCTGTCTTTTGTTTGATGGAAGAATAGATGACACAAAAGTTTTGCTAGAAGTAGAGGGAGTGAACAGAAAGTTTCCAGGTCTCATCAAAGAAGAACACTACTCTGTCTGTTCTGAGCCTGGTGGTCGGTTTTTGTTTCACTTTGCTCCCGAAACTGAAGTAGAAGGGAAGAAACATGCAGAGGTCATTGCTGATCATATTTTATGTTGGGTTCAGGAGAGAGGACTTGGCAGTTCACTGCAGGCTGTTGGTGGAGATTCAACTGCAGTGAACACCGGATGGCAGGGGGGTGTAATGACGCATTTAGAGAAAAAACTAGGAAGAAGACTTGTTTGGATTGTATGTGATTTACATACAGGCGAGCTACCTCTTCGTCATCTCATCCAGGAACTTGATGGTCCTACAAAGAGCAACAACAAGTGGTCAGGTCCCCTTGGCATCATGCTGGATGAAGCAACACAACTAGAAATAAATACAACCTTTCCAAAGGTCGAAGTTGGCCCTCCCCTTCCGGCGTTGTCTGAAGGAGTCATCAAAGATCTCAGCACAGATCAATCCTATGCTTATCGTATTGCCCAAGCAATAAGATCAGGAGAAGTGCCTCAGTCATTGGCTCTCTTGGAGATTGGACCTGTCAGTCACAGCCGTTGGTTAACTACAGCTCTTCGTTTCTGCAGGATTTGGATTTCCAAACACGAATTGAAGGGCAAAGTGCTGAAGAATTTGAGGTTAATTGTTGAATTTATTATTGGAGTTTATCTTCCCCAGTGGTTTAGTGTGAAACTTAATCCTATGTGGGTGGATGGGCCCAATCACCTTTTGTTTCAATTGCAGCTAGTAAGAACACAGAGGAAGGTAGTGAGGGACATCGTGTTACCTGTGGCAAGAAGGTCCGCTTGGTATGCTCGATCAGAAGCAGTTTTGCAAGCAATGCTTTGCAGTCAATGTACCAATCTCCGAACCGAGGCTGTAGAAGTCATTCTAAAGATTAGAGGAACGCTAATAGATGACGACCAGTTGGGAGACTGTTCGTTTCATTCAAGAAAAGTTCCCCCAATAAACGTCAATGCCACCAAATTGTCAGAATTGGTTGACTTGAGTTTGGAAGTCTTAGAGCCACCATTGATAACAAGTCTAACTAGCCAAGAATTGAGAAACCTTAAAGAGACTCCAATGCAGGTGCCGAAGTGGCCTTCCCACACTCAAAGTGTGGAGAGATGTGTGAAAATGGTCACAGAAGCAGCGGGCCATGTTTACAGCCACGAGAGGCGAGAAGGTTACATCAAAGCACAAATAGCAAGCAGACTACTGATGACAAGAAACCAAAGCAAAGAGAGTATGAAGGCATTGGTTACTTTCAAATAGACTACGGATAATAAAATATAATAATTTGAAACTTGAAACAGTAACATGTGTGCAAACGCTGGTTATGTTATAAATTCACAAATATGTACATTTAAAAATCCATTTGATGTAGGTAGGACTTATTATAAAAAAAAATTTATGCCAGAATATTGTTTTGCATGCTTAAAGACTACAATAAATTGCTACCAAATTACTCGATTTTCAATTTAGCCAGTTCACCCCCTAAATTGACACACCTTAATATATATATATATATATATATATATATATATATATATATATATATATATATATATATATATATATATATATATATATATATATATATATATATATTGTTATGACCGTGTCGTATTTTTCTATTTTTTTTTTTATATATAACATCTCCCATGTTGTTCCATATTATTCCTGTAATGATGTGTTAAATTTACTATTATATATTCTAGTCACCTTACCCTGTGCTGTTAAGGTTTTAACTGTCATTATTTGTTCAAGCCCATCTTATTTCTTTATTTAGTATTGTAACAAGTATTCTTTGTTCTCTAACGCAGGGGTTTTCAAACTATGGGTCCCGACCCTTCAGTGGGTCGCGAAATAAATAAATTGAGTCGCAAAATAAAAATGGGTCGCGAAAATAAATAAGAAAAAAATATAAAATGGGTCGCGAAAATAAATAAGAAAATAAAAATAAATGCACCATAATTTAGGCTTGGTTATTGTAATGTACACTCCACAGTCTAGGAAGCGACTGCAAGGAGAGCATTTCCTGATTCTTTCTTTACCTCTCATGTCAGTGTTTGTCTTTGATTTACTCATTTCATATCATTACACTTAGGTTTAATGGGTCGCAATTCAAATTGTTGTTCTGGCTGTGGGTAGCAGTAAAAAAAAGTTTGAAAAACACTGCTCTAACGACCATCTGCATCGTTAAACGACCCACCGGCGGGTCGCGTGGCGGGAGCCGACCTTATATATAGGACCCACCAACTGACCGAGTTAGTTCATTCCTCTTGTCATACAGTTCACATCCTTTGAGTGACGCTCGTCACCTGTTACTTATACTTAATTTATTTGTTATTTTCCTGTCCTCATTTATGTCCACTTTGATGTGTTAATTTTATATCATGTAATATATATATATATATATATATATATATATATATATATATATATATATATATATATATATTACGCCGTCTCTTAATTTACTTAAATATCCAGGTTCTAGGCGTAACCAAACAAAAAGAAAAGTGAAGTAAATCAAAAGGGAATAAAAATAAATAAAGAAATCCTTTAAGAATTTAATTAAATAAAATAGTAACGCAATGAAGAGCCTCGTAGGCTGTCACAACACATCGATTCACTATCGAAACTTTTAAGACACAAATGATACTAAAATATTGAAACGTCAAAAGAATAAAAATGAAGCATTGGATTACGTTAACACTGCATAAACATATAAAATAACTAACACTGAAATTAACTATCGTGAAACAACACTGAATTACTTAAATGTAACTTAACAAGCACTGATGGACACATAAGAAACATGAATAGGTACTCGCATAGATATACCACATTGGTGGCGACAGGAACACAGAAATAAATTAAGTATAACAGGAGGTCTGAGTTGCTGGCATAGAGATTACTATCGCCTGCAAATAAATTGTATTTTATGAGTGAGCTGGCGTGGACTATGTCGTTTATGTACAACAAAAACAGTGTTGGACCGAGAATTGAACCTTGGGGGACTCCATACAAGATTGGCGAGGAGTCAGATTGGTGGTTATTATAACAGACATACTGCATCCTGCTGGACAGATATAAGGTAAACCAATTGTGGGACAGGCCCCTAACGCCGTAATGTTCAAGCTTTGAAAGGAGGATGGTATGGTCGACAGTATCGAAGGCTTTAGAGAGCTCCAAGAATATACCGACTGTGAACTGACTGTCATCAAAGGAATTTAAGATGTCATTAGTAAAGGATAGCAGAGCACTCTCAGTCGACCTTCAGACACCGGGATGCCTAGCTCCGTAGGCACTCCAACAACCAGGGACGCTCTCAGGCCTCACACAGCAACACCCGCCAGAACTTCCGTTCTGCCAGGGGCAGGGTCACCAGGAGCCTCAACAACCTCGCTGTGAAGGCGGTCACTCTAGGGATGGTTACTCCAGTGGGGCAGCGAAAGGCCAGCAACAGCAATTCTCCCGCAGCTGACCGCCTGGAGAGGGGCCTCTTTTCTGGTTGGGGCCTTTCCTGGCTCTCTGGCGGCTGGGCGTCGAGGGTCGTCAGTCGCCCACCATAAGGTAGACGTCTTCATGTACCTGCGCGACTGGCTGATATCGGCCTACGTCCAAGGAAGAAGGCGAATCAAGCACCTGAGTAACACTGGCCATGGCGGAGAGCATGGGTTTCAGAATCGACCACCCGAAGTCCTCCCTGTTACCATTACAACAACAACTGGTATGGCTGGGATGGAGTGGGAGACCTCGATGGCTTCTCTCCGCCTCTCCCTAGACAACGCCCGGCGAATACTCCAGCTCCCTCAACTACGTGGCAGAGATGGGACCTCTGGGTCGTCTGGTTCTCCACTTCCTGACCAGGTAGGTCAATGCAGTCATCCCTGTCGAACCCAGAGATCTCACCCATTCCATGCCCTCTCACTTGTCCACCCTTCTACGCCCCTAGTTGCCTCGTCACACCCTGCGCCGGTGGACACTCTGGGTTCAACCAGAGTCCCCCTTCGTCGTAGTGTCGGATGCCTCCGACGTAGACTGGGGGTACCAGCCTTCCAAGGGTCACCAGCAATTCGAGGGCTAGACAAACAAGTGGTGGTCAACTCACATCAACGTGTGAGCTGTACGTGGCGTGGAGATTCTTGGAGGACAACCAGACTACCCGGGACGAAGCCATCTGCTTCGAAATTTACAGCACAGCAGCCGTTTTCTGCCACAACAGGCAGGGCACTTCACGATCAGGCCAATTGCTGTCACTCTCGGAGCAGATATTCAACGAGGCACTCCACCAGAGTATCCACCTGTCCGCTCGCCATGTCCCGGGCATCAAGAACGGATGGGCCGACACTCTCCCGCTTCAAGGGGACGTCAGTAGAGTTGACACAACGCCAGAGTGTGTTTTAGTCACTGATAGAGCGGTGGGGTCGGCCGGATGTAGACCTCTATGCCTCCCAGACATCCACTCAGCTCCAGGTTTACTTGAGTCGGTTGACGCCAACACCACATGGGAACCCAGACTCCTTCACGGAGAACTGGACCTGGTGGACTTACTCTATCTGTTCCTGCCCCCTTGCTCCATGGTCTTGCTACGGGTCTGCTACAAGCTTTGCAGCTTCAAGGGAAAGGTCCTCCTCCTGGCCCCCTACTGGCCGTCTCAACCATGGTTCTAAGAGCTACTCGGCTGGTGTCCACAGCCACTGATGTTGGGGAACGCTTGCTCTTCGATCCCCTCGTTGCCAGGCTACAGAGATCACTTCACTTACATGCATGGAGTTTTTCCATGCCTCCCTGAGCAGACTATATCGCCTAGAGTGGTAGAGGAATCTTGTCAGGACTAAGACCCTCCACTGCTTGACAATACGAGTCCTGCTGGAAAGCCTTCCAGCAGTGTCTCAGGGAGCAAGGATCTCCCATGCCCAGTGAAAGTGTAGTTCTAGACTTCCTATCGTCTCTAGCGCACGAGCGAGGCAAATCTATCCTGACCCTCTCCGTCCTCCAGGCTGCCCTCACTGACCCTCTCGATTATGCATGCCTGTTAACAACAGGTAGGTTACCCTGCTGAAGTGGGGCCTGTTCCACCAGTGACCACCTCATAGACCACCTTCTGGTCCTTGAAGAAAGACCACCATGACATGGGTTGCTCTGATATCTGCTCACCCCAGGATCCATTCACCATTCGACCGTCAAAGGACTGCCTACTACAGAATGCCCTCTTCCTCGTAGTGCTGGCCACGGGCTTCAAGTCCTCCCTGCTTAAGGCACTCACGAGGCTCGACCACTGGACCTCCTTCGCCCAAGGAGATTTTGCAGTGTCCGTGGCATCTTCTCCTAGCGAAAAATGAGTGGGAGAACCACAAGGTTCCAGCCAGTAGCGGTTCCGGCATTGAAGGTGAAGGGCGAGCATCACTTACTCTGCCCCGTCGCTGCAGCCGATCACACCACCAACCAGCATCATCTCTTCGTTCATCCTCGGTCGGGCCACCCGCTGTCAGTCAGAGGATTGGCAGAAGATGTTGCAGGAGGTTATAGAGGAGGCTGACCCTGGGAAGGCCCCACGTCCCCAAGACATATGTGGTGTAGCGACTTCACTGACTTTCCTGAGGACCCACGCCCTCTCACTGGTCCGGGAAGAGGGTCGGTGAAAATTGGCCTCCTCTTTCATAGCAAGATACCTGTTTCACCAAGTGTCAGATGCACCCTGTGTAGCAATGGGTCTCGCCCCTCAACCCACAGAAAGAACGCTAGAAAAATATTAATGTAGTTTATTCCAAAATAAATAAAATTCGAATAGCCCTGTCTGTGCTCACTGTTCCTCTTATATCCTAGCACCCTCCTTCCTGTGGAATTTAGCAAGTGCACTAACGAAGGTCACCTTACTAAAATAGGGTGAGTGAGCAAAGCTAGTGCACGCACTTGTCCCGGCCTTCCTTTGGCTCCATCCTCCTGCTATTTCTGCCGTGCCGTGCCGTGCCGTGCACGGCACAGGCAGTAGGAGCTCTTCTGGGCAGGTCCCCATTCTCTCAAGTTTACAGTTTTCTGCAAGCTAGTAGCAGACTATACAGATATACTGTAGATGTGTAATATTGGCCTTGTCACCTCCCATTATGATATCTTGAGGTCTAATATAGCAAGTGCACTAGATTCACTCACTCACCAAAAATAGGCTTTTCAGCAAGCTTCAAAGCTCCTATTATATGTAATCAATGTGTCTCTTTCTGTGCTTTTCCCTGGAAATGTTTTTTTATATTATTATTCATTCAGAGTAAATCTAATAATTAAATTTTTTTTTAGTAATTTAGCTCAATAGAGTAATTTGTCAATATATTCTTGGTCTAATTTGCGGCTTTAAATTTTATGATGATTAGTCTAGGCTGCTGTTCCATGGTGACACTTTCTTTTAATATTTACATTATAATTGTTATTTGTATTCCTTAAGTAATATTAGGTTTATTGGTTCTCTGTAACGGTCACTTTTCCTTTAGTCAACATGGCTGAAGCCGAAATGAAAAAAAGAACACAAGAAAGTTATAGGAGGCTACAAAGTAAGCCTTACTAGGCTAGTAGCAGATTTTTATGATTTTCTGTCAACTGCTACTTCGACTAATTCATTGGCAATGAAACAGACTGTTAAAGGTACACTTGATTCCATCTCTAAACATGATGAATTATTGTATGAATTAATAGATGATAAAGATGAGTTGGCTAGATAAATGATTGCTAGTGTACAATATAAACAAGGAACTAATGTTTATATCGCTCGAATAGACAGACAGATAACACCCAGATCACCGGGATTGAATTTACAAAAGCCAATAGGTGCTAAGTTACCTCCTCTAACCTTACCAACCTTCGATGGGGGCTCAACTAAGTGGTTAAGCTTCTGGGAACTTTTCAAGTGTTCAGTACATGATCGTAGAGAGTTAACCAGTATCAAGAAATTTACACATTTAAAGGGACAATTACATGGAGAGGCATTGCAATTAATTAGTGATTTCAGTGTGGTTGAAGCTAGTTATCTTCCTGCAATAAAATTATTAAATAATACATATGGAGAGGAAGATTTAAGCAAAGCAGCTCATGTTACCAACTTTTGTAATATCGTCCGACCAACTTATTTTCGCGAATGTAGAATGTACAATGTAACCCATACGTGCTTTGAACACTATAATAGGTGAGTTATGTGAGTTATTCACTTTATGTGAAATAATCAAAAGAGAATTGAAGGATAAATGGTTGGATTTAGATGAATTTGTGTGCGTATTGGAAGTTGAAATAGCTAACATGGAAACTTGACATTAACCAGGAGAACATTATGCCTTCACTGCGACTGCTGATAGTACAGTGTATCAAAAACCTAATGTGAATGCAAAGATAACTCTTGTTTGTAATTTTTTTAATAAACAAGGACTTTTTGGATGAGATGTAATAAATATAAGTCAGGAATAGCAAAAAGTAAACGTTCTCGTCAACTGAATTTGAGTAATGGATGTTTGACTACAGATCATGGGAGTGAAGGGTGTACAAATCCTAAGAAAAACCATGTAAATTTGGTCAAAATAAGCCCTATTATTGCTTATGTCCGCAAATTCCAAAACTTGACGAGAACGGTTCTGTTTCACCTATAACATTGGCTGTAACCTCTAACACTCATACTGTATTGTTACCAACTATAAGGGTTACGATTTTAGGTGCTCTGGAACGTACTACCAAAATCAAAACTTTATTGAATCAATGCTCTCAAAGGACGTTCATTATGCGTTCTTCCCTGTCACAGTTAAAATATATTAGCCAAGGTACAGAAAATTAAAATCACAGAAACTTACTGGTTCTCTGTGAAGTGAGGAATATGAAGTAGTCACACTCACTTACAAACATAAACTGAAATGGCGCAAATTGAGAGCTGTAGTAGCGGATCCAAACTTTACAGCTGGTCACTTAGACATGCTGATTGGAGCAGATTATTACTATGATTTTGTGCATGCTGGATATAAGAGGTTACGCCAGATAATTTTATCAGAGGCCGACTGGACACCGGAGGGGACGGACCAGCTAACGAGAACAGCAACTGACCCAAATGGGTGGACCGTTACACATTCCACCGTTCAAACAGCGAGCGGCCAAAACGCCACTATCTTCCCGGATCCCTGTGCACATGCACTTTTTTGTTTTTTTGTTTTACGGGAATTAGCCCACCCCGGCACAGATCAAACGACCCACAACGGAGCCTGGGGGGCGAAAAAAAAAGAACGGAAAGAAATTGAAAATATAGAAAAAAGGTTATACTGTATTAATCTACACCACGAAGATGCCGGAAAACAAGCTGTTTAAAGTGAGACAGATTGTAAGAGCATGGAAACACAGAAGAAGGCAGAGCATTCCACAGTTTGGCTGTGTGAGGAAAGAAGGAGGTACTATAACGGGCTATTCTCGTGTGACCGACATCCACAGAGAAACGGTGAGCACCGCTGGCAAGACGTGTGTTACGAACCCACGGCCTTGCCGGCGGTACACAGGATGCCAAATCCACCGATCATTGCCCGTTAAAGTACCTGTAAAAGAGAGAGAGTGAAGCAACATTGCAGCGAAGAGAAAGGGAAGAGAGATTGTCTACTAAAGGAGGAGAGTTAATAAGACGAAATGCCTTTGATTCCACCCTATCTAATAGTTGAACAGAAGAAGAGCCACCCCAGATATAAGAACATAAGAACATAAGAATGGAGGAAACTGCAGCGGGCCTATTGGCCCATACTGGGCAGTCCCGTTTACACCCAACCCCTATTGCTCATATGAGCATCCAACCTATATTTGAAGCAATTCAGCGTATTCGAGTTAATGATGATATTTGGTAACTTGTTCCATTCATCCACTACTCTGTTTCCAAACCAGTGTTTACCTATTTCACGCCTAAATCTAAATTTGTCTAATTTAAAACCATTGTTACGAGTTCGCTCCTGGTTGGATAATTTGAGTACCTTTGTAATGTCCCCTTTGTTTAGCCCTGCCTTCCACTTATACACCTCTATCAGGTCGCCCCTCGCTCTACGTCTCTCAAGGAGTGCAAATTAAGATGCTTTAACCTGTCTATACTCAAGGTTCCTAATGCCCGGGATTAGTCTTGTCATTCTCCTCTGAATTCTTTCCAAGGATTCTATATCCATTCTGTAATACGGTGACCAGAACTGAACTGCGTAATCCAGTGGTCTCACAAGAGCAAGATACAGTTTTAATGACCTCGCTAGTCTTGTAACTAACACTCCTTTGTATGAACCCAACACTTTATTAGCCTTGTTACGAGCAAAACACATTGTTTACTTGGCTTAAGGTTCCTACTTATCATTACTCCTAAATCTCTCGCAGTCGGATTTTCTATGGCATCGTTGTTCATCTGGTATCTGGTTTCCCTGTTTACATCTCCTATACTGAGTACTTTACATTTGTCGACGTTGAATTTCATCTGCCATTTTTCAGACCATTCGAAAAATTTGTTTAGATCTTCCTGTAGTTTTGCGGAGTCCTCGTCAGATTTAATAACACGTCCTATTTTAGTGTCATCAGCAAATTTACTTATGTTGCTGTCTATGCCGATATCTATGTCGTTTATGTATATAATAAAAATAATGGTCCAAGTACTGAGCCTTGGGGAACTCCACTTGTGACGTTGTTCCAATGGGACTTAGTGCCGTTAATGCTCACTCTCTGTTTCCTGTCCTGTAACCACGCCCTAATCCATTTAAGGATGTCACCTTTGATGCCATGAGCTTCTACCTTTCTAATTAGTCTTTCGTGGGGGACTCTGTCGAAGGCTTTGCTAAAGTCGAGATATACCACATCATAATTGTGCCCCTCGTCCACCGATTCAAAAACTGATGAAAAGAATGTTAATAGATTAGTTAGGCAAGAACGTCCGCTTGTGAAGCCATGCTGGGAATCATTGATCAATCGGTGCTTCTCCAGGTGATTTCGAATAGAGTTTGAAATGATTGCTTCCAGTAATTTGCCTACTATTGATGTTAGACTGATTGGGCGAACGAATCCCTTATATACTTGGAGCAGTTGCTCCAAGTATATAAGGGATTCGTACAGCATTCCCAACTTTCGGGAGGCAGCTTTAGTTATACTAAGGATGTGTGATTTCCAGGACATATTGGTGGAAATGGTGAGGCCTAACATATTTATTTCAGAATTTGGTAGGATGATAGCGTCCTGAAATGTAATTGGTGGGAGATCGTCTAATTTACAAAGTGTAATTGGTAAATATTGAGTTTTGTTACTATTGAACCTAACCAAGTTTTTATCTCCCCATTCAGAGATGCTGCACAGATCCGCGTTGATAGAAGTAATGATATCAGTTCTAGAAACAGATCTAGTTTGAGAGTTAGGAGGACGGGGAAAATGTGAGGAAGAGTGAAGAGTAGAATCATCGGCGTAAGAATGGATAGAATTAGTTGTAGTGTGCCATGGATCGATTCTCAAGGAAGCTAGAGATGAGAGAACAAAGTGGGGGAGAGAAACCAAAAGAGGGAAGTTTAGATAGCAAAGACTTGTGCCATACCCTGTCAAATGCTTTGGAGATGTCGAGGGCCACGACAAAAGTTTCCCCATAATTCCTAAGAGAGGATGATCAAAGATGGGTGCAATAGGAGAGCAGATCACCAGTAGATCTCGCCTGGCGAAAGCCATACTGGTGATCCGACAAAAGAGAAAGGCGTTCAAGGTGATGGAGACAATGGGAGTTCAAAATAGTTTCGAAAATCTTAGAGAGGGATGCAGTTAGGGCAATGGAGCGATAGTTAGAGGGATTAGAATGGTCACCCTTCTTCTGGATGGGCTGAACCAAGGCATGGTTCCAAGAAGAAGGAAAAGTTTGGGTTTTGAGGCAAAGGCGAAAGAGGCGAGCACGCACAGGGGCCAGGGCTTCAGCACACTCCCTCAGAACACGAGGGGGTATTCCGTCCGGTCCATGCACGTTACTCACATCCAACCTGGATAACACACCGGTAACCCTGCGAGTGGAGATTATAGGAAAGTGCAGAGGTTCAGTAGGAGGTGCAGGGGTAGGAGGGATAGAGTGGGAATCGTCTAAGGTGGAATGAGAGGAGAATAAGGTGCCAAAGAGGTTGGCTTTGTCAGGGGGAGAGTTGGCTGTAGAGTTATTGGGACGGAAGAGGGGAGGAAAAGAAGGCGTGCAGAAGTTGTTTCAGCTGTTTTTAGTTAAGGACCAGAAGGATTTACTAGAGGAAGAATTAGTCAGGACAGCTGTCTTTCTTTTAATAAAATTCCGCTTGGCCCTACGAAGAATAGCCTTACAACGATTCCTAGAAGTAATGAAAGAGGTGTGGGTAATAGGAGAAGGAGATAGTTTCATAGCTCGATATGCCCTATCTCTCACCCTGCAAGCAAGAGAGCAGGAGCGATCAAATCATGATTGTAATGTGAAAGTTTTGGTAGAAGACGGGATAAATGCACATACTGAGGCATCCCGAGCGGAAAAGCAACATTCATCCCAAGGAAAGTCGGTGAAGAATTCTCACAAGGATTGCCAGCTTGCCCTCCGATAGTGCCATAGTTGACGTTTAGAGGGGGAGATACCAAACTTGAATTCTCAACCAAACCACTCCCTGAAACGCTGTTAAGCAGCAATTATATATATATATATATATATATATATATATATATATATATATATATATATATATATATATATATATATATATATATATATATATATGCAAGTAAATCACTGTACGTGCGCGTGATCTAGGTATATGCAGATAACCACAAGGAAAGAAGAAAACACGAAGTTCCCAAGCGCTTTCGTGTAATTCACATCTTCAGGGGTGAGTACAGACTAGAGAGAGAAATACAAATCAAGGTGTATATATACAGAGGAGGGTGAGACCAGGTCCACAATTGTCAGGTAATAGGTAATGACCCTACTAATCTTCAAATAGCACACAACGGTTGGTGGACAGGTCAGATGGTCAGGTGACCCGGCCTTCTCACCTGGTCACAAATCTTCTTAATTACAAAATTGTCCAGCTTGTACATGCCGTTACTCAAATTCATGTTGAATGCTTCGGTATGTTTAATAAGACTAGATTCTATGATGTTCCTACTATCAATTGAATTACATGGTAATATTGAGGAGGCATTATCCCAGTCAATGCAATGCTTGTTATCCCTCAAATGAACAAACAGAGCATTGGATTCCTGGCCTGTCCTAACACTGTATTTGTGTTGTTTAATTCTAGTTGCAAGATCTTTACCTGTCTGGCCTAAGTAAAACATATTACATTCTTTGCAAGGAACTTTATAAATGCAACCAATTGTGTTGTTGGGGGAGTTCTTGATTAACATTTGTTTAACAGTGCATGAGTTTTTAAATGCCACATTGACGTTCCAGGATTTTAGTTGTGAAGGAATGTGTGAGAAATTTTTGTGAAATGGTAATATTTAGATATTCTTATGGTCTTGGGTGAGCTTGGGATCAGTTCTATAAAAGTTTTCTTAGTAATGTTTAGGCATTTGTCTATGAAAGATCTTGGTATTTAAGGTTTGAGCCAATATTATATATATATATTGTATTCCTCATCGATGAATTCCGGACTGCAAATTCTCAGGCATAAAACATTGTTGAAAATACTGACTGTTTGACTTTGGTGGGCAGAATAATAATGAATGTATGAACAATTGAACACACATTAGTAGGTTTTCTATCGATACTGAACTTAAAAGTGTTACCTATTCCTGTATCAGACAGTCTAGGAATGGCAATTTACAGTCTTGCTCTAATTCCACAGTGAATTTGATCGAGGGGCTAAGTTGTTAAGTTGTGGCAGGAAAGCTTTTGGAATCTCATTAGATGGCCAAAGACATAATACATCATCAACATATCCTAAAACCAGACTGCTGAGGGTGGTAAAATATATATATATATATATATATATATATATATATATATATATATATATATATATATATATATATATATATATATATATATATGACACAGTTCACTTTCCATATATTTTTGATACCTCACGAACGACGTAAGGCAAAGGCCCGTGTCGGACTACGGTCCGACAATCTCAACAACAACAACAACAAACGCCACATCTTCCCGGATCCCTGTGCACATGCACTGATTCCTGAAACGCTGTTAAACAGCAATTATATATATATATATATATATATATATATATATATATATATATATATATATATATATATATATATATATATATATATATATATATATATATATATATATAAATGTGACACAGCTCACTTCCATATATCTTTGACACCTCACGAACGCACAGGACTGACGACGTTAGCCTTCCCTCCCCACAGTGTGAGTGACCCACACTACTGCGGAGGAGGAAGCGCTGACTGTTGTCCTTCCTGACGTGGTAGGAGGGCTTTCTCTCTTCACATTATTTTTCCATTACTTACCCTGGCCGAGACACCTGCTAATTTTTAATACTTCAGTATTTGTGCTAGAGCCCCCCCAGTGGTGTACACCTCACAGAGTGGGATTGTGTGTATCCAGTGGGGGTCAGGGAAAACCTGGCCCAATCCAGCAGTGACGTCCGTGATAGTGCAGACACACCACTGTGCGGGGGTCGCCCTTAGGAAAGAGTTTTTTTTTCTGCACTAAAGGCCTTCAATAACCTTAATACACCATATAATATACAGTACATGTAAAAAACAAATTTAATCTGTACCTAAGGGGTGGTTCCCAGCCACCCCAACCATGCCCTCTGGGAGGGGCCACAACAAGCCCCCCTCTGCTTGTTCAGGCAGGGACAAGCAGAGGCGGGAGATCAAACAAAATGATCTAAGACTGCCAAGACCACTGACAGACAAAGACCATGAATCGACCACCGACAAAACCATTCCACAAAGACGTACTATTGAAATTACACCAGAGAATGCCAGAGTAATCCACTTTCGGACTGTTGACACGTCCTTCTCGTTTGACAAAAATGATGGCTTCATTATCCAGAAGGCCATTAAAGATCAAATAGGGGACGTGGAGAAAGTCCAAAGACAAGAAATGGCCAACTCCAAGTTACTGTTAAAGATGAAAAGCAAATGAGGGACGCCTTGAATCTGAAAACCTTCCATACAACCAAAGTGGAACCGTATATCCCAGCATTTCTCAATACCTGTAAGGCTGTAGTTAACAGCTACGAATTCCAGGACATGAGTAATGACGATATCGTGTACCACATGCAAGAACAAGGAGTCGTCGATGTAGGTTATGTATCTAAGCTACTGTACCGAGTAGCAACCTTGTATATAAGCTACTGTGCCGAGTAGCATATATATATGTAATTACGTGGCAATACTGCACGTGTTATGTGGCAACATTGCCCGA
>NW_024725489.1:8491157-8565605 GCF_018991925.1 Homarus americanus | reverse complement strand
TGACACCCCCTCTCTCAGCTGCCTCTTTAAACTGTCAAAGTTTGCCCTTTTGAAATCTGGTACCTTAGTGGAATTTTCCTTACGTCTGCCCTGAAAATCTAACTGGAATCGAATTTCTTTGTGACCGCTGTTTGCAAGTTCGTTCCCTACCTCGACATTGCTAATGAGGTTTTCTCTGTTCGACAGAACTAAATCCAGTATATTATTACCCCGGGTAGGTTCGGTTATATGTTGACTTAGGAAACAGTCCTGGATCGTCTCGAGAAAATCCTCTGATTCTGAGTTACCCGTAAGGACAGTCCAATCTATTTGGCCAAGGTTAAAGTCGCCTACTATACAGACTTTGTTGTGTATGGAAGCCCTGCGCATTTCATCCCAGATAAGTCGCTCATTGACGCTATCAAGATTGGGGGTCTATATATTAACCCTGTGATTAATTTAATCAACTTACGCCTTCACCGTGATAGGACCCTCTCTCTATGACTGAGACCATTCAACGCCAAAGCCAGCCACCCTTTGTTCCATCACCTGACGCCACTTACTACCACCTAACCATTTGGGAATCTTGTTTCAGACAACGCCCATTCTGTGTCGCCCTCACTACTCAAGGGGTATCTCCTGAACAGAGGCGGCCCAGATTGGGTGGTCTGTAACGGTTTACTGTAGCGGATTTGGGACCTGCACCCTAGAGGTGTATTCGTTCTTAAGTCTCCCCTGTAGTTGTGCACTTCCCTCATAGGAGATAATTAACACAAAGGGGGGTAGAAGCATTGAATTGAGTTGAGTTGAATTGAAACAGTTTATTTAGCCAGAAAAACACAGATACAGAGTGGATGATAATAACAATATTAACATGGCTGATCCAGTTGAAAACCTGAGCTCTCTTTTAGGCACCTGATGTATACTATACATTTATCTCAAGGAAGTATTATGTAACATTTAGTATCATCTGTAATAGTACAATAGCATGGTGGTAATAAGAACATCTCATAATGTTACCACGGTTATCACTTCAATATTTTTATAATTTTTTTTTAGCTTAGTTTTTTTTATATATACATAAATTACAGTGGAATTGAAAAACATAAGTATAATGGGGGAGCAGTACAACATGGGTTGTACAGTAATAAGGTTGAACAAGAGGAGAGAGCTGTCAGGATTATGTCTAGTTTGCAATTATGTTTATTGCAATGGTAATTACTTATCTATTTACCCATCCATCGGCCGAGCCTTCCTGGGTAACCGTAATCGTGCTGGTCCACCTAGAAAGGGTGTCGCAACCCTGAATCCTCCCACCCTAAATAGATACACAACTGTTCACGTCTATAAGTGAGCAATCTCTAACACTAAGGAAGTAGGTTCCTCTGACGGGGCTTCCGGGAGAGAGTCATGGGAACCACTCGACCAACAAGTGGCGGTGGGGGTGCAGTAATTCCTGCGATAGGTTACTCTCCTGGAATAGGTAAGTTGCCTGTATTTGCTTGCTTCATTTTACGCAGCCGTGGCCTGTCTGCCTCGTCTTCTTTGGCATGAAGGTACCTAACCAACCTTATCACCACCAAGGACTCCTTCATCGTCCTGTGCCTTACCGAGAAGGATGTCGATGTACTCCTGCCAAGCGACACCACCAAAAAACTCAGGTCCGCAAAGTATGAAGTTGCTGTCTCTCCACAACTCCGAGCACAGATATCGATAGCAGCCAAACGAATGGATAGGGCGATCTCCTAGGAAAAATTCGAACAGCAGTTAGCATCAGACAACGAACAAAGGAACCAATGGGTCAAAATGGAGGAAGTGGTCAAGCTATCCAGACTGCCATGCGTGCTTTAAATAAGGTTTCAAGAAATATCCATGGTCCAGAGATCTTCCATAAAGGACTTTGCTTTTACTACTACCACGTTAGAAGCAGCCAGGTGAACAGGAAGAATTCTTCTCCCTTACTCCATGCTGGAACTGTTACCAATACCCTCACACGGTTACAGACAGCCCTAACAAAGACACAACGTACAGCTCAGAAACCGGAAACAAGGGGTACACCTTAAGGAATGCAAGAACAAGGAAACCCTTAAATGCTTAAACTGCGAAGGAGAGCGCAGAACACTAGCTGCTCGATATCCCACAAGAAAAGCATTAATTAACCAAAAGAAGAAGAGGGAAAGAGAAAAGACACGGGAACAACAAAAGTGGACGTACTCAGCGGTAACAAAATTAACCGAATGGAAAACAAAGGTCCTCGAAAAAGCTCCCCCACCCCCTTCTCAACAACCTATGATACTCCAACTTTAAAGTCACCTTCCCATAAATATAATGACCTTTATTGTTCCTGCCCACCTCATGAACAGAGCCAGACCGGGATGTTTTGCCAAGACAGCAAGGAACATGTTCGCCGCCAACAACCTACCGGACAAATGATGTGCTCTCTTCCGAAATATTCAACATGATATACAAACCAGAGAGCACCGCAAACGAAGAACAATCGACCCAGTCATAGGCTACCCCCGACATACACCCCCAGCCAGCAAGCAAGGAAGAAACGATAGAGGACGATGACGAATTCTCCCCAAAAACAGAACACACCGCTAAATTCAGCACCCCTAAAAAAAAACAAAAACGGGAACTATGGCACCACCACCGTCACCCTGGCAGAAATACTGTAAGGCAAGGCAAGATAAAATATACATACACAGACACAGAATTAGAAAACACACTCATTGAAACACGAATTAAGAAAGGAAGGTTCCTCACTAGACACAACAGGATAGAGAAAATATACCAATCATCGTCCATTATTAATCATCCAACAAACTTGTTTCCTTAATGTAGTGATCTCACTGTTCCTGTATGGCTGGATTTTTTCACATCCTAATACATTATGTTCTAGTGTATGTGCATCCCTAAGATGACACAGTTGACAAGGTTGACCCTCCCCTCCACTTATCTGCCAGTAATATTTGTATCCCAATCTTAGTCTCAATATACCATTATCAGCAGATGGTAAGTTAGTTCTGTAAGTTACATTGGTGTTCTGTAAAACATACAACTAATGCTGAAAACTCTCACCACATATGGCAATCACTTCTCTTCTTGCTTTTTCCCATTCCTCTCTTTTTCTTTTCATTTCCCTCTTTATCGTTCTAATACTTACATTGCCAACAATATCTATATACATCTTTTCTGCAGCTTTTTGGGCCAATTTGTCAGCCATTTCTGTAAATGACCAGTCGTTTACAGATATTAACAATACGAAAATTACATGGATTTTTACTCTGCAAGGCTTCCAATGCACTTTTACTATCAACAAAAATATGTTTCTTTATAACAACCTGAAGCCCTTCACAAACTGGGTGTAGTTCAGCCAACGTGGATGAGGTGTTGTTACTAATTCTTTTACAAACTGTTTCATCTGCATAACACTCATTGATAAAACATTCCCTTATAAAAACACAGCATCCCCCTTGACCGTTACTTAATACTAATCCATTACAAAATATATATGTACAGAGTTTCGCCTGGTAAAACTATTTATTTTCTCTAAAAAGACATTTCGTAAATAACTGGGATGCAAATCTTCATTTTTGCCCCTCGAGTTGTAAAATATCTACTGAAATGCATCCTTCCTGCCATGGTCTAAACCTTATATAAGTTTGTAATGAAATGCAATATTTATTTACTCCCTACTCCATCATAATTTTATACGGTAGATATACATACTTGGACACATTGCCAAGATCTGTTCTTTCATTTAAGCACATTATTGTACGGAACAACCTATTATCTCCTCCTCTCCTAATGGTCCTAAGAGTATCGGCTGCAGCAAGTTCCTTTAGTCTATGTTCTATACTTGGTAGATCTAACTCCATTCTCATCATTTCAATTCTAGTGTTCCGTTGACAACCTTAAACGATTCATGGCCACGTTTTGTATCACTTCAAGTTTTTGAATAAGTTTCTTACTATACATTATAAGGATGGGAGCTGAACTTATAGTATTGATACAAACCATTTCCCTTTCCATGCCAAAGCTCTTAAAGGTCTTAAACGTCCTTTACATGCATTCTCGAAGCATTGCATCTCACGTACTTTACTGTTGGACTTATTCCCAATGTACAGTAGCTAAAGCAACTGTCTGTGCAGGTGGGGGTCGATACGCTCCGAAATTTTACATTTGACTAGTGACAACCCTCATGTACAAAAATTTATCGTCCATGGTCTCATATTGTTTCTCACAAAGTATGCACAGATAGTTGTTTTAGCTACTGGTACATCCCAAGTTATTTGTAAACATCAACTTTTTCTAGCCTTAATCCATTCAAAAATAGATCCCCATGTTCATAATTTCTGACCTAATTTTTAGTTTTTCTATCGTTAATTACAAGGCCCATTTTACAACAAAGTGTAATCAATGCATCTAAAGCCTTTACACTGTAAAAGACTGTCGTCAGCATATAGCACAATTTGTGTGTCTCCAGGAAATTCGTAGAGAGCCATTATGTTCATCAACATGTTAAAAAGAGTGGGGCTAAGTACACCTCCCTGTGGAGTCTCCAACTACACCCCTCTTTCTTCTGAGTACCAACCCTGAAACTATACTCTAGTCATTCTAATACTCCAGTAATCCACAATCCATTTCAGCAATTTCTCAGAAACCCCTAAGTTAATTAGTTTCTCAAGTATGACTTCTTTATTTGGCCTATCAAAGGCCCTTTTTAAATCTACAAAAGTCCTGCATGTAGCCTTGGAGTTATTCAAACACTTTACAACATAGTCTGCAGTACTTCTCTCTTTCATAAACCCATGTAAATTGGGCGCCAAGAGATTTTCCACTTTATGCAACAACCTGTTCAATACTATTCCTTCCATCATTTTACTAAAACAAAAGATCAAAGATATGGAACGAAAATCTCCAGTGTTCTTTTGTGTTGGTACAATTACTGCTTTCTTCCACTTAAGAGGGATACAACCTCCATTATAAGACATATTAAACAAGTCTAACGGGGCGCCCTTCTCTAATACCAGCCAGACAGTTAAGGATAGATTTGTGTGTATGTATTAGGACATATAGGATGATTATGCAACTGACGAGTGTATCCCACACTAACAACACCAGTAGCTGAAGGTATGAAAGGGAATGGCTCAATGCATGACCTTCTATTAACAGTAGTACTGTACAGGTAATAGGATGCTGTCCTTAGATTAAGTCAGGAGTGGATAACACAGAACAATAGAGGTGTTGGAGTTAGAACATACCAGCTAGAACATACCAGGCAGAACATACCAGGTAGAACATACCAGTCAGAACATACCAAGAAGAACATACGAGTCAAAACATACCAGGTAGACATAACAGTCTGAATATACCAAACAGTATATACCATCCAGAACATACCAGCCAAACCATACCAGTCAGAACATACCAGCCAGAATATACAGGGCAGAAAATACCAGGCAGAACATACCAGTCAGAACATACCAGCCAGAACATACCAGTCAAAACATACCAGCCAGAACATACCAGTCAGAACATACCAGTCAAAACATACAAGCCAGAACATACCAGTCAGAGCATACCAGCCAGAATATACCAGTCACAACATACCAGCCGGAATATACCAGTCAGAACATACCAGCCAGAACACCAGCCAGAACATACCAGTCAGAACATACCAGCCAGGCATGCAGTCAAGCCAGCCAGAACATACCCAGCCAAGACACTACCAGTCCAGAACATGCAAAGCCAAATTATGCAAATTCAGAACACTTACCAGCCCGAGAACATACCAGCCAAGGGCATACCTGTCAGAACATACCAGCAGAACATACCAGTCCAGAACATACCAGCCACCGAACATACCAGTCAAGAAAATACCAGCCAGAACATACCAGTCAGAACATACCAGCAGAACATACCAGCCCAGAACATACCAGCCCAGAACATGCCAGTCAGACTTTGTGTTTGAGTTTGGGGATTTAGAATATAGTTATACGTCTACCCAGATCCCAACAGGTAACAACAAAAAAAAACAAAGACAATCGGACTATAAAAGGGTAGACAAAGGATGCGAGTTTTCGTTGTGTATAATAAAGTACCATAAATCCCTAAACAAAATATTCAGCTTATAAATTACCCTTAACCAAACTTAACCTAAACATTAACAGTATATACATATTAATACAACATAAACAATTTTGAAGCAAGTGGACGTGGGGGAGGCAATACAAGATACAAATACTTAAGTGAGGAGCTGAGATGGCTGACGAGTAAAGCTGAGTATTGTAGAAGACGGTAGGTAGTCACTGCACCGTAGGTTTAGAGGATAGATGATCCTGTGGTCACTTCCCAGAGCCAAGTGCTCTCTCCTCGAATTGGAGCTCACAAAGAAGACTTGGAGGAAGTGACTCAACAACCAGGATATGGAGAAGGGAAACCCCGGAGGTAAGACGAGCTCATACTGTAAGTTCCTGTCCTAGACAGTGTTGTTGTAAAAAGGTGTAGATCAAGGATAGATGGCGTGGTTCAGAAAAGGTGGAGGGGTTTGAACACACCTCCAAAGACCTCTGAAGGGCGCCAAGGAGGTGATCACCCAGGCTGTGATTTCACTGAGCTCGGATAAGGAGTCAGAATCAGGTTGTCCACCCCCTTATGTGCCGGACTTGTAGATTATAGGGCTGGGTGTGAGGAGAGTCGAAGGAGGATTCGCTGTTGGAGGTCTTGTTGGCTTCTGAATGAACGGGAGTGGGCGGTGGTTTTAGTAACACTAGGGTTGCTGTGCAAGACTGGAGTGCAACATTCAAACTTTTATTGCCAACACCAGAGCCAGGGCCTCTTCTCTATGGTCGAGAAGTTGATCTGATGTTTTTTCAACTTGGCGGAGTAATGGTGCCACAGGGTGAAGGACATCAGTGGTTGGGTCGGGTTGTAGGAGCACAGCCCCCACTCCCGGCTACTCACTAGCGCCACGACGGCAGGATGGAAGGGCGAGGTGTAGTCAGGGGGTGGACTACAGGCTTGGCGCAAGGAAGGCTTTGAGGCGGTGGAAAGACTGGTCGCACTTCTGGTCTCCAGATGTAAGGGACCAGAACCGGTAAGGTCTGTGAGGGGTCCGCCACGCTGGAGAAGGCTGCAGAACCGACGGTAGTATTTTCAAATATCCCAGAAAGCATGAGTCTTTCCTCGTCTCGAGTGGGGAAGGACAAGATGGCTCTAACGTTTGCGTCCTTGGTCTCACCATCACCATGCCCAACGATATGTCCCAGGTAAAACATTGAGGTCTGCTAAAAGCAGATTTAGCCAGGTTTATGGTGAATCCAGCCCCTGCAGTCGCAGCAAACAGTATTCCAAATGCACCAGATGTTTCTGTCCCAGCTGTCCGACATCACCACCAGGTCATCCAGGTGGTAAGTGAACGTCCCCACCTAGGTCCTGAATAGCAGAAGTTGATGGCCCTCTCTGAATGGCCGGAGTATTAGAAAGCCAAACGCCATAACCAAATATTGAAAAAGAACAAATGGAGTTATAAATGCCGAGATTATTTTGCCTCATCCGTAGTCCCACTTGATAATATCCTTTCAATAGGTCCACGTACTGATAAAATTGGGCACAGCCTCTATGCTGGGTTCATTATATCTTTTAATCAAAGGTAAAGGGTAGTAAAGTCCGAGACAGTGACCTGGGCTCACTTACGATAATCGGTACAGAAACGAAAAGGCCATATCGGGTTTTGGGAATGAGAAGGCAAGGTGAAGCCCTTAGGGGAGGTATTTAGGCTCAGCTAGTTAAGTGTTTTAACAAAAAAATCTACCTCCTTTTTTCATAAATCTCTTTTTTTGTGGATTTAGTCGATAGGCTGATTGCCTACTGTATTGTGTACATCATCTGGAGATTAGCTTAATATTTGGTGTTTAAATATATTAAAAACCCTCGGGAGGCTTTGGACGACTTTAGGAAATGTTGATAATAAATCAGTGAGATCTTTTTTGCTTGAGATGGATTCCAACAGAAAATACTCATCTCAAGTTGTTGAGTATGTGACTGTTAGCAGGGTTTCTTTAGGTAGAGGGAAGTCTAAATTCTCCAACAGGTCCATGTCATCTGTCTCCGGCTCCGCCCCCGACAAAACCGTATGCAGCACAGGTTGGTTTATAGCCTCAGATGTCTTCCTCTGACTTCTGCTCCGAAATGGTAAAGTCGCCAGAGATTAATGTGAACAAGTTGTGAATCTTTCGGTGATCAGAGTATGGACTATATAGTTGAGAGGAGTATAGTTTAGTTAGCATTGATTTGAAAGCTGATGGAACCGTTCCGCTAAACCTTGGGACGTGGTGGTAAAGCCGAAGATGTGGCCAATGGTCCACACTGGGGTCTTTTCATCACCTGTTTGAAACAAAAGGAGTGGATCAGATTGTTGGGCTGTAATGAGCCTATCCTACTAATATCTTATTGTACAGATCTTCTGTGGGTAGTGTAAGATATTGGAGGTGGTCGTGAGATAAAGAGGCTCACTGCATGCCAATTTCTGTGACCAGACAGCACAAGATGGTAAGTGACAGAATAGTTTCTTTTAAGGTCAGTGGTGGAGTTGACAGGTAAGGAGAGTCGACTGTCTTTATGTTAGGGAACTACTCAGATTTTCCTACCAAGTCATTACCCAATAATAAATTGAAATGCACACAGGCATGGGGTCTTTTCCTATTTGGCTGTTATTTCACACTTCCAGTAATCAAGGGAGGTTGAGGAAAAATTTTGAAGCAAAGGATAGGGAAGAATGGGACGCGAGATCTGAAATTAGAACACTCTCATTAGGTAAAATGCGGATATATCAGGAATGACGTTAAACAGGAGGCAGATAGATTAGCCCTGTATCACGTAGTATATGAATAGGAAAAGAACGAGACCCCTATGATTGAAATTTTTCCCTCATAGTGAAATGAAGAGAAGAGATCCTCGATGGGCCTTCCAATATTGGTGGTTGCTATTGGTTTGGATTTGGGGACCAGAACTACTTTTACAATTCGACACTTTTGGGTAGTTTACAACTCGGAGCAAAGTGGCCTGGGTTTTTGCGGTAAGAACAAGTAAGCTGGTTGCATCGGGGGAGTAGGGACCTTCAGACCCACCACCCACGCCCCAAAGGCTAAGGTTATCACTGTGAGGAGGACCTAACATGTCGGGAAGTACCACGTTCCTACTGCCCAGTGACCCACCAACAAAGCGTATGCATCAGCCAGCCCAGCAGCATGCCCCAAAATTAACCTCTCCACGCTCCTCCACATGCTTTCAAGATGTGAAATGGTGACTTGCTCTTCCACCTCCAGACAATGTTTACCAAATCCTGAAATGAGGCTTCCCCAGCCCTAACCACTTCTTAAAAAACCTGCTTTTTCTTGAGCAAACTCAACAAAGGTGTAAAAATGGTTTTGTTAGATGATGATACTTGCTGTATATCCACCTGGCGTGATAGTACAAGAGTGTGAGGATATCTTTTGTTGCCATCATAGTCACCAGTCTGGTCTAAACAGTTATAAACTCTCACAGCCTACCATATAATTCTAGGAACTAAACACTGACACCCACGGTTTTTTGGCCACCATTCTTTTCCTTATTATTTTCAAAGTCCTAATGACCTATCCATCGGATTCATCAAACCTGGGGAAATTAAAGGGAAGAAGGTGCAGGTTGAAAAGCAGCTGAAGCCTTCTTAATGCCACTTCTTTTGATTTAAACTCCGATGTTAAGCATTCTATCTCTTACCTGTAGTTCTTTCCAGAATTCAACCTCCTGTCTAATCCTGGCCTGTTCCATCATTTCCTCATGCTCCAACTTTATTCTGTTCTAATCCTTTTCCTCCTGCCCAACTTGGCCTCACCTAAACTCATGTTCCAAACTCTGAGTTCTTTCATTTTGATTTGAACTCGAACCAAAGTAGTCGTTCTAGTTCTAAGCTGCCTATTCGTTGTGTTTCTTCTGAGGGCTAGCCAGACCCGAGGCAATCCCCTCTCTGGAGTGAGGGGAGGGTGGTGATAGTGGTTGAAGTTTCTGACATGGGTTATAATCTGTCAACAGCGGATTCTTTAAAACTTCTTGTTGAACTGCCAACCACAACACTTCAATCACATGATTTTTTAACATTTCCCTTAGTCAGTTGCTGTGAAAAATGGGATATAATAGTTGGGTTATTTCTTTCCATTCTTCTTCAGGATACAACACGTACTTAGCTACGGAAGGATTTTCAATAAAATCCTGGAGATCAAAACCTGAGGTGGCTATTGTTAAGGTGCATGAGGATAAATTAACTAATGGGTCCAAAGATAAGATTATGACAACCGCAGAAAAATATCATTGCAGGATAACCAGAAAGTCCCGAAAACTCAACCAAGCAGTACCTAGGGAAAACACTTATGATTGCTGCTCGAGAAGATCCTTAGATAGAGTTAGAGACTTGAAAGGGGTAGGGTGGACATGGCAAGAATATAAAGATCCCGATTAACAAACTTGATATACAGGAAGGGCGTATTACGCATTAATATAAAGATCCGGATTAACAACCCCGATATACTTGAAAGGGGAAGAAGCAAAATACGGCCAAGGTAAAGATCCGGATTAACAACCCTGATAAATGGTATGATTGGATCCTGAATGAGATAATGAGGAATACCAATAATTTGAGGGCTTATGAATATGGGGGTCATGGTAGAGCGGGCATCCCCAAGATATCACTTCACCCTAAACTAGTGACTACGGAAGCAGCCTACTTTGATAGAGGCAGGTCGGCATGAACAGATCCGACTTTTCCTCGCACTCGATAAGACTTACTACACGACTGCCACGCGGTAATAAATAAGTCAGTGTTTTGCGACACTTGAACCTAATATTCACGCTCGTCACTCTTTATTGCACGGTAATACCAATATATGCATTGCATATGAAGGAAACTTAAAAACCACCGTAAAGTAATTGTAAACAGAAGTGACTGGAGGAATAATTAACAAGGAGTTACAAGGAGGAAGGAGTGGTACTTAGGGTTCCTGGTCCCACGGTCGGCTGGCTGCCATGAGTTAGATTGTAATAGAAGGATCGCCTACCCAGATCCCAACAGTAACAAAAAAAAAAAAAACAAAGACAATTGGACTATAAAAGGTAGATGGATAGAGTCAGTTGTGTATAATAGCACCATGAATCTCAACAAAAATATTCAGCTTATAAATTACCCTTAACCAAACCTTAACCTAAAACATTGCCAACAGTATATATGATATTAAATACAACATAAACAATTTTGTGGAAGCAAGTGGACGGGGGAGGCAATACAAGATGAGCAAATACTTGCAAGTAGAGCTGAGATGGCTGGATGAGTAAGGCTGAGTATTGTAGAAGACGGTAGGTAGTCACTGCACCAGAGGCTGAGGATGAGATTCCTGTGGTCATTTCCCAGAGCCAAGTTCTCTCCTTGAATTGGAGCCCACAAAGAAGACTGGAGGAAGTGACATAACAACCAGGATATAGAGGAAGGGAAACCCCGAGTGGTAATCTGAGACGCAGTCAAGGATTGTGGTCTGTCCGTAGATGGCGGTTTCAGGAAGGGGTAGATCAAGACAATAGATGGCGTGGTTCGTAGTGCTGGTGGAGGGTTAAATGACAGAACTTGCAACCGAACATACAACCAGAACATACCGGTCAGAACATACCAGCCAGAACATACCAGTCAGAAAATACCAGCCAGAACATACCAGCCAGAACATACCAGCTAGAACATACCAGTCGGAACTTACCAGCCAGAACATACAAGCCAGAACCTACCAGCCAGAACGTGCCAGACAGAACATACCAGCCAGAACATACCAGTCAGAAAATACCAGCCAGAACATACCAGTCAGAACATACAAGACGGAACATACCAGTCAGAACATCCCAGTCAGAACATACCAGACAGAACATGCCAGCCAGAACATACCAGCCAGAACACCAGCAGAACATGCAGTCAGAACATACCAGCCAGAACATACCAGTCAGAAAATACCAGCCGGAATATACCAGTCAGAACATACCAGCCAGAAGATACCAGCCAGAACATACCAGTTAGAACATACCAGCCAGAACATACCAGCCAGAACAGACCAGCCAGAACATACCGGCCAGAAGATACCAGCCAGAAGATACCAGCCAGAACATGCCAGTGAGAACATACCTGTTACAACATACCAACCAGAAGATACCAGCCAGAACATGCCATTCAGAACATACCAGTTACAACATACCAACGAGAACATACCAGCCAAAACATACCAGTTACAACATACCAACTAGAACATATCAGCCATGACATATATCAGTAGTTAAATTGATTCATCATCAGGTTCCTAGGTAGCACAACAAGATCACCAGTTCCAAAGTGCGAGAAGCAACCCCACACCATAAGTGACTCGGGATGCTTAACTGTGCTAAAAGTGAACTTGGGGTCAAGCGAATCACTCCCGGGGCTCCTGTACACATTCAGTCGTGGCGTGACCACATAAGGGGACGGACGTGCCTATAGGTGTAGGTTATGTATATAAGCTACTGTGCCGAGTAGCAACCCTGTATATAAGCTACTGTGCCGAGTAGCATTTATATATATCATCACGTGGCAACACTGCGTGTTATGTGGCAACATTGCCCCGAGGCTGCCATATGGCAAGGCAGCCTCAGTCTGACTGTGTGAGCTAACATGCGGGCAACACTGCACGTGTTATGTGGCAAGATGTTTCAGGCTGCCATATGGCAAGGTAGCCTCAGTCTGACCGTGTGGAGCCGTGCATGGTACACGCAGTCACCACTTTTGTATTTCTCTCTATCCATATTAAATGATCAGTGTTACCAGTGTTTCCCCTACCCATCACTGTATTCTTTTGGGGAACACTTGTAACTGTTCATGGCGCAGTGCCGATCTGTAGACTTACAAAAGGTGTGAACTATGCCGAGACAGTTACGCCTGCCGTGATGCGCGGCCATGAGCGCTGACTCATAGTGTTGTGTTGTGCTGCGCTGTGTTTCTGCCGCGATGTGCAGTGTTGCTCCGTCACAGTGCGTTTTAGTGACGGTGGCAGTGTTAGTGTCAGCGTATTAGTGTGTGTTCAGAGCTGAGAGCGCCGAGTATTGGCCTGTTTGTGGTTCCCACAGAGCATCTAGCCACACACCCTTTCCTTTGCAGGACATCCCGGAAGACACGATTGTCTCAATTTCTGCCGCGTTCTAGTCACCGGCATTAAGGTTACTACGAAGTGCATCTGTTTTCACAGACACACACATTACCGCGACGCACGCACGCACGCACGCACTCACTCAATACGTGACAGAACAGTGGACTCTATGCTAAGAGCCGCGCTTGTTTATGTCATATATATGTGGTTCGAGCTGTTGAGGCGCTTACTTTATATACTAAAACAGTGCAGTCCATTTACACACAAAAGATGGGAGGTAAGAAGGACAACGTCAAGATGGAGACACGACTCCCCTACACCACCTCTCCCTCCACCGGGCGCAGACTCTCATCCTCCACCTCCAGTGACGGACATTGCCACAATTCTGAGGTGGATGGACGACCGGGACGAGAGACGTAGAGAGATGGAACTTCAGAGGGAGGAGACACGAAGAGAGGAGGAAAAGTTGCGTTTTGAGGCACTATTGGCGACCCTGGCGCTAACCCACCCTCCCTCACTCGCAGGTAGCGCGCATGAAGGCGCCAATGTCCTCCCTCCTCCACCACACCAGCGTCCTCCAGGTACTCTTGCCTCCAAACAAACAGCTCCCAAGGCATCTGTTCAACCCCCACCCGCCCTCTCACCAGACGTCACGTTTCAGCTTTTTCGTGAGTGGAGGCGGCGTTGGACAGATTACTCCACGATGGTGGACCTGGACAGCATGCCTCCAAACAAACAGCTCATCCAACTGCGGATGTGTTTGTCGCTGGAGACCCAGAGAGTTTTGGAGCACACGTTGCAAGTGCCTCCTGATTCTACCTCTTCAGTGACGGATGTGCTCGACCTTTTACAGGAGCATGTTAAGGGTCGGAACAACGAGGCTTTGCATCTCCGCGCCTTCACCAGCTGCAAGCAGGCGGAGAACGAATCCTTTGACGACTTTTTTGTAAGCGTTTGAAGAGTTTGTCAGAGGAGATCGACGTCTGCAAGGCGCACAGCCGGGAATGTGAGGAAGCCTGGATCAAGCACGGGATCTTGGCAGGTGTCAGGCAGGAAGAGTTGGTGCAGCGACTCATCCCCCTGGACGCTTCCTCCACACTCCAGGTGGTAGTGACTGAATGTCGGTCATACGAGGCCACCAAATCCGCCACCTCTGCCTTACGGGCCCCACCTGCTGTGAGAGCTATCTCACAATACAAGAAGGATAAGAAGGCGGCCAACAACGTGAAGGCTGCCGCACGTTCTTCCACGCCTCCGCCTAGTGCTTCCTGCGGCAGCTGTGGAAAGCAGCACGGCCCCAAGACTTGCCCGGCCGCCGACGCACTGTGTCGTGGATGTGACCGTAAGGGCCACTGGTCTAACACATAGAGGTGCCCTGCATGAGGCCGCAAGTGTCAGGCCTGTGGTCGCTATGGACACTACGACAAGTGCTGCCGCCAACCCAAGCCCAAAAGCCCAAGACGAGGAGGAAAGCAGCGCACTTCCCTCGGGGTGGTTCGCACGCAGCCCCCTCCAGATGGCCCACGCAGCCCCAAGCAGCAGCGGAGTCACATCAGGAGGGTGGAATCGACCACACGCCCCAGGGCTACCCCTGCCCTGATCCTGTATGGTCACCCTCTCCGCTCTTGCGTTCCTACACATGCCAAGGCCTTTGCGAAGGACTGGCAGACCAAAGCCGAGAGCTGTGACCGCCGCGCCGCTTCACGTGCCCAGGACGCCAAGACTCGGTATGACGACCGTGCCCGCCCTCTTCAGCCACTGGAGATTGGTGCCCTTGTCCGCGTCCAGGACCCGACGACGACACGTTGGGTCAAGGTGGGCATAGTGATGGGCGTCGGCCGGTCGCAGGACTACAAGGTCAGGATGCCGAGCGGCCGTGTCTGGTGGAGGAACCGCCGCTTCCTCCGGCCAGTCCCACCCCCTGCTGCTGGCCCCCTGACCGTGGACGAGTCACCTACACCTCACGAGGATCCGCCCCACAGTGCACCTCGACGCTCGGAGCGACTTAGGACTAAGAAGTCCGCTCAAGACAAAGACTATGAGCGTGAGGGGGGAGGGAGATGTAGGTTATGTATATAAGCTACTGTGCCGAGTAGCAACCCTGTATATAAGCTACTGTGCCGAGTAGCATTTATATATATCATCACGTGGCAACACTGCGTGTTATGTGGCAACATTGCCCCGAGGCTGCCATATGGCAAGGCAGCCTCAGTCTGACTGTGTGAGCCGTGCATGGCACACGCGAGTCACCACTTGTATTTCTCTCATCCATAATAAACGGACTTCAGTGTTACTCAGTGTTTCCCTACCCATCACTGCATTCTTTGGGGAACACTTGTAACCATCAATAGGTGCTCTTGACTTCCTGATCGTCCCACAAACGTCCCAGAAGAGGCTTTCTCATGGACGCAGACATCTCTGATACGGATGCCATCGCCAACTCCCCTGGTCATACTGAATCCAACACCCTTCAAGAGTCAGATCCCAGTGATTATGACAGTGACGGTAATGTTTCTATGGGAAACACTAGCCGGAGTGGAAACACTAATGCCACGGACCCAATCACCCTGCCCTCTGCCAACCATAAGCTTAATCTGCGCTTTAATTGGATGATGAAGTACTGCAGACAGCATGGTCTCATCATTCAATTCCGACAAGGTAAGAACCAGAACTTTATCAAGTGTCAGTCTCCTGAGGTCTATGAAACATTTAATACTGTTAGCTTTGACGAGGTTGTTCTGGTGCCCCCCTAGTAAACGCTGATGAATGTTGCGACATCCTAGTGAAACGTTTCGCCCTATACGCTGACATCGAAGATGGGCGTGACTTTAATTCTAGTATACTCAGTATTCGTCGACATTACCCGGGGAAAATTCCACAAGCTGCCGTCATTGTCAAGTAGAAGGAAAGGGAATGCCCAACCACTGTGGAAGCCCACCCACTCCTCCCCTACTGTATGCAGAAGCCTATCATCCTGGGCCCACATTTTGTGTTTTATGTTTTCATTGGGGTCACATCTTCACTGCCTGCTGCCGAAGTGAACGTCGAAGATGTCGCATCTGTTCACGTACCATAACTCCGCCGCCTGTGCCCAGAAAATCAAAGACCACTTTAATAGGGGTGGTGTGGGCTGACTCACGGCAATGCCCCAATCGCCCGTCTGTCCCAGGGGAAAAGCCTCCCCGAAGCACGTCTACCCAACCCCCCTCGAATCTTCCAGGGCACACCTCTGTCCCCTCTGTCTCCAGCAACGCCTTCTTCAACAACACTGCCCCTGCCTGGCCTCACCTGGCTGCAACACAGCAGTCCCGGCCGTCTCCAAACTCAACTACAATTGGGCCTCCTCCCCGTCTGTACTCTGACGCTGTCAGGCCTTGTGCTCCCACCGGTGCACCCCCCACAACCCCCCTCCAGTGACATGACACAGATCATATCCCTCTTCCAAGAATGTACCAACCATATTGAAAAACTCTTCGCTACACTCTGTTCCACCATCTCCGACCTACTCTTGCCCTCTGTTGCCACCCAGTCATTCTTCTCTTCTGGTTTGACACAAGCTGGTAGTCCCCCTGTAAGCTCCCGCTGCTCACGGCCTACTCCACCGCCGGCGGCCTTCACTACTGGTGTAGTGCCTACCGGCCTGCCCTGGTGTGTCATGCTGCCCCCCCAGGAAGGTCCTGCCTCATCTTCACGACACGTGGTGCCTCAACCTGTCCTCCACCCACCACAAGCCGCGCCCGATTCTGTGTCTGCGCTGTCTCCACCAGGGCTACCTATTGGACCTGAGGACACCACCCCTGGCTACCCGTACCCCACCGCCATCACAATCACACTAAAAGGTATGTCCCTCAATATTGTCAATGCCCATGTGCCTCCCTCCACCCCTACTGTACCTGTCCCACCACACCATATCACCTCCACCCCCACTGTACTTTGCCACACCTAGTACATTGGCAACCCTGAGCCTGGCCGCACTGTTTGTAAACTTTGTGGTCAACTGACTCTCACACCCTCTCTCACTACATCCTCACTTGCCCTATGATCTCCTCCTACAGGTCCCCAGCCGTTACCAATACCTCTTCCCTCACTGACCAGATATCCCTCCTGCTAGTGACAGGCTTGGCACTTGACATTATTAGGGACCTGCCACACTGCCATAAACAGATAAATTGGACCGGGAATTTTCCCCCCACACACTCATGATTCTGTCACTTTATGTAACTTGCTGACAAAACCCATGACCCTTCAGGCTTTTGCGCCCTTAATGCATGAGTCATAAAGTCAAGCATGAACTCCGCATGCTTCCCCGGTGGGCACTATAAACGCTTCTGCGCTTCACCTTGCACAGGATGTAAGGGGGTGCCCAATAAACTAGCCCCCTCGTGGGCAATCCAAAAAAATCTAAATCTTTACACATTAAAAATACGACTTCCAGTAAAAGAAAACGTTGCCTCATCACTCCACAGCACGTGCTGCCACTTGGTCGTATCCCACTGAGCGTTAGCCTTGGTAAAAGCGATCCTACGCTGCCACTGGACAAGGGTGAGGAGTGGCTTCTTGAGTGCGCGGTGGCTGCAAAACTGCAGGTCGTCATGTATGTATGTGGCGGTGAACGGTCCTTACAGAAACATCACCTGGAAGTTCAGTTTTTTCTTTCAATTCCCGTGCTGATAGACGTGGATTAGCATCAAGTTGCCTCTTAAGAACAGTTATCGTGCATTGGGAAGTTTTTCGAGCCTTCAGCTGGCCGTCCGCTATGCACTAGTATTGCCAACCCGCCGTCATCTCGAAATCGTTTAATCCAAATCTGAACTGATCGTTCACTCACACCAACAATTCTTGATATTTCCTTTACAGATTTCTTGCCCTTATGCAGGCTAATAATTTACGCTATCTGCCCTTTTGTCAAATCTTTCCTCTTGCCCATTGTGGCAAAAAAAAAAGCAAAGAAACAACGGACGTTGTGGCAATAAATAAGGACAATGTCGGGGGGGGGGGATAAAACTCATAAATCTTCGTTCACAAAATTTACGCGGGCAACTGGTGAACGTTTTGATTGCTGGCTGACGTGTCCTCGAGTCTCCCATCGTTGCCAGACTTACAACGCCTGCCTCAGCAAAGATCACTTCCCGTCGGCCACCTCGCGCATAATGCAATGGCGAGGAGTGTAGTGCTGGCGGGCAACTGAAAAGGTATAAAGATAGTCTCAAGACAAACCTGAAAAAAGTGCCAAATCGCCCCCTTCAAGATTACTCCGCATCGTAATGCTTGGAATAGCACCACACAAGAAGATGACAATACTTTCAAGTTAGCCTGACTGCAAACTGAGGTAGACAAGCGCCAACGCCGGAAAGACGCTGCTGCCGCCCCTCCCGCACTAGGTGCAACCCTCTACATGTGCAACATCTGTGAAATACCCTACCGGTCCCGTATCGGTCTCTTGAGTCACCTCATAGCTCACCAACGAAGGTGACATCGGTAATAACTCATATCATTGTATCATAGCTGGATGATCGTTATACTCGATTCCGAGTGACAGCAAATTTGGAGTAGTTTTTGCTATAATACTATTACTGCGCTTCAACAATGAGGAACTTCAGGCGCGTCACAAGGTTACTAATTATACTAGTCCGACAAAGAAAAAAGTGATAAATCTTTGTGTATCTGTGTAAATTGTGGTATGGAATTGAGTGGGTTTTTTATTCAAAAATTCATACATAATAAGTTTATCTATGTTAATAAAAAAACATATTGTGTGTAATAATTGCATTTTGTTATCTTTTGTTTGCTATAATGTGATGAGAATATAATCAACTGTTTAATGCTTTGTCCCAAATCTTTATTAAATACTGTTTACAAATTTATGAGACTAAGTGCTATTTTTCGACAATTTAGTCCACTCTCTAAAATAGACTTAGAGCCTAGTCATCAGTTTCATAATTATGAATTTAATGGTACAGAAATTACCCAAGACAACTTGATTATTTAGTCGCTGAAACCGCCTGAGATATACTGTGTATATTAGTGATACAATACAGAGTTACCTTCATGATGAGCGAAAAAAAAATCACTGTTCCAGGCCTGTGTACTGATCAAGTCATACAGCTGTATCATTCTTCCACTCAAAGTAGATAGTACAGGACTTTATATAGTATAGGACTCTGGGCAATATTGGATTTATGATAGGATTGTGATAAGCTAGTTACTAAATAAAAAGAAATACGATTTTGTCCAATTCTGTTTTTAGAAAGTTGCTGTTCTGGTACTTAAGTAAACAAGAGTGGCTACATATATGTCTCACTTATGACTCCTTCCAAATCTTATCTATTCACTACAACCATCACACTGACTCCGCGTCGGCAAAGAGGTCCCTATTATATATCTCATCATCGGTGACATTCATCATAGGCTAAACAAAAAATGCAGTATGCAGCGAGGGAGCTGTGCTAACAAAAGATAAAAAGAATCAAAGCTGGGGAAGAGGTTGTTTGTATGTATGGTGCTTTCAGAATGTATTGGTGACCAGCAGTGAAGCAGCGAGCTGTGGAAGACGTGATTGGAAACTTTAAAGTTTGTCCCCACCCAGTGGCTGACGTGGCAGAGTTCCCACCCTCCGGTCTCTTTTTAGCTTCTGTCTCGTTAGTCTATTAAACTCTTCAGGGTGTAATTTTCCATGTATAATTTGTTGTGGTTTTTGCGATTACTTACAAGATACTGTATGTCTAATTGAATTTTAATTACCTTAATGCATTTTCATTATTTTATTTGTAATATTCATGCAACCTATAAATACAGTAAGTACCACGGTATCTTTTCATGGATCTATTTATCACTCATCCATTGTATAAACATCACTGTCTATAACAAAACATCTTTCGTTGTTTATATAGTATAGAAATCAATTTATAATCCTTTCTTTCAATTTTATTTTCTTCATTTACTATTCATATCTTTCTTTATCAGTCCAAGGATGAGAGAGTCACCCAGCATGTCATTCATATCTCTACTGCCTCTAAAACTCCTCATAAGTCAAATTTCCCTTTGCAGTGACTCATTTTTATACTAAAACTTTACAACCACGACAACCGCAGAAAACCTGTCATCATAATTTATTTTTTTCCTCTAAATCAACAACAGTTAAATCCACAGTGTACTTAATTTATTTCTTGGCGTTTCATGCTCTGTCCCAATAATGAATTTGTCGGGTTACATCTGTAACATACACACTCTCCAATGGCCTGGCTACTGTATATACAGTACAGGAGAGTGAGATCAAGTCACTAAGGACAGCAGGTGTCCATCATAATCAGATCATAAGGTAGGGTGACCCAACCCTTTCACCTTGTTGCAAATCTTCTTAATCACAAAATTGTCCAGTTTGTACATACCATTACTCAAATTCATGTTATGTTTAATGAGACTAGATTCTACAATGTTCCTACTGACAATTGAATTACAAGGTAATATTGAAGGGGCATTACCCCAGTAGGGTGTGTCAAACGGAGGCGAATTTTTTTTTTTTTGAGTTTGAAACATCGGCCCATGGTATTAATGATGTAGTTCTATGTGCAGAATCATGTGATATCTTCAGATTTGAAAAGTTTTAATTTTTTGCTAGGTAAATTTTAACTTGAAATCTTATGAAAATTCAGTATTCCCACCCTTTTACCAACACCACTAAATAGCTTATTTAAAGTAAAGTAAATGTATCAGGTTAATTTATTAGGATGAAAATGATCCAGAATAGTGAAACGAATGATCTTGACACATTTATTAAATTTAATATTCCTTTAGAAAACAAAATCATCAAATACAAAAACCGGTTTTACTACTACGACCCGGTGTTGCTGCACACCATAGAGAACATGTCTTTCTTGCTTCTGTTTCTACTCATCACCTCCCTGCTGACCACCTGAGCTCGGATGTAGCCTTCCCTCCTCTCCTGGCTGTACACGTGACTGCTGGCCTCGCTCACTTGCTGTACACAATGCTCTATACTCTGGGTGTGCGAGGGCCAGGCAGGGACATGCATGGGGTTGTCCAGGAAAGCTCTGACTTGAACATTGGTGAGGCTGCAGGTAAGAGGGGGCTCACTGCCAGCCTGGATGTTATCCAGATCTATGAGATCAGTGAGGGTCTTGGCACCTAGATTGACTTCAGGAGTCTTCCTGACCCTGAAGGAATCGTCACCAACTGATTCGTCATGCCCAGATCCTCTCATAAGTCTCATATCCAAGATCTTTTTGACTGCCACTCTTCTCTCCTCCTCATCCTTTGTGCAGAGCATTGTCTGCAGAACTGCCTCGGGATGGAGCATACCAGGAAGATCTCCCTCACAGTTCTGCCCCATAATCTGGGAACAACCTTCCTTGGCTGACTCTCAGGAGCTCAAGCTGGAAGAGAACATGCCTCGGACCTTTCGAGAACGAGATGACTTGACCTTTTGGTGTCAACCAATTTGGCAAGTAGACACTCACGATGAATTGGACAATAAGTCTCAGGTTGTGAAGCTGGGGTTCCCTTTCAGTTTATGATGAGCGACCCAAATTCTGCAGAACCCGAGGAGCCAAGCTAGTGGAGCCACCTAGAATGTGAGATCAATGCACCGCAGGTAAAGCAAGCCCATCAGGCATGACCCTTGCTTTTGATGGCATCAAATCATGTAACCATAGTACTGGTCAGTACTCAGCCACGGCAGTATGTGCAAGCTCAACGAGTGGAGGCCAACTGTGATTTTTTTCAAAGCTCGGATTTATTTCTAACTCAGTGGCAGAGTCCAGCATCTTGCCAAGAGGACCAGACCACCTGTTGTTTGAAAGAGTCTTGCCATCCAGCCCTGGATCAGATGTCTGAGTGGCAACCTCGTTGGTGTGGAGGTCACAAACAATCCAGACCAGCTTCCTCCCAATCTTCCGCTCCATCCACTGTATGACCCCCCTTGCCACCCTGTGTCTTGTGTTGGTGCTGTCCCTCCACCGGCCTGCAGGGTCTGGTCTACGTTCCTCTCTGAGCCAGTTCATGTACGTTATCTGCCACTATCTCAGCTGGCTTCCTGATTACCTTTTCTGGGAGGAAATGCCACAATATTTCCCTCCTGGTTCACTGCAGCAGGAGCAGTGTTCCTCCTTCACCATGGCAGGAACAACTTGTCAGAATCTCCAACCTCATGAAACACTCTTCTTTAGTGTCATCCCTTCTCCCATCAAAGAACAAACAATTGATTCCATTTTCTTATCCCTTATCAAACCTCTAGGTTACTGACAAGTTTTCCCTGAGCCTCCTTACTTTGTTTTGATCTATCAACAGGTGAACATCATCAGGTGTTATCAAACCACCGTCAATCCAGGCAGCTGTTGCTATCTCTGCGTTTCTCTGAGACCAGTGTGGTGTCGCATGTTGGCCAGAGCTATGCTCGATATCTTCCTATTTCGGTCGTTATGCCTGGAAGGTTTGGGATCATTATTTTCTGGGTTAGGGACAAAGTCACCATTCTCCGGTCAGCACTCGGATCAGCCATGGGAAGCTATTAAACTTGAATCAGCTTGACTCCAACTATCGGCCTTTTACCCCACCCTGGGCCTTCTCAAGTCTCTTTTCCTCGGCAACTCTTCTCCTTCTGTCTCTCTGTGGCAGCCTCCTGTCTCTTGACCCGGAATATCTTGGCTAGAACAGAGAGCCCCTATACTGCCAGTCTTCTCTGTGCTTTGACAAATGCCAGTTCGATCACAGGAACCTTCAGTTCACGCTTGCAACACAGGAGATGTGGGCCTGGATTTACAGTCACGATCGCATCCAAACTCAGGACAGAGAACAATTGGGCACTTGCAAGTAATTATGTCAAATAACTGGTCCAGTTGCTTGCAAAGCTGTCATTAACTGCAAGGTTTTCTCTCCCAGGAGATATCTCTTGCCTTTTCCCCAACTGGCTAGCAGCCTCTCACTAATCTTCTTCTGACTTGTTATGACTGGAGGCTTGCTGAGCGTTAGCCAGAGTGTACTGTGCCAAGACAGCTTTGGTCATATCACTGGCAATGTCTTTGTTTGTGTAAGTTCTTTGGTTCTTTTCACTGATTTGCCTGATTAAAACACCGTATCTCAAAGCATCTCTCAATGTAGGCAACTCCGACTTCAGGAGCTCTCTCCCAGACCCAAGATAGTGACTGAGATGGCTGGATTTTGGTTCCTCGTCCTGACACAAGCAGCCATCGCAAATATTATCAACTTATAAATGCATCAGAATCTGAAACAGAAAAAAATATTGTTAGTTGGGTTGTTAAAGAATGAAGTCAGAAAGCAATGTTCACTATTTAATTGTAATGCACTAATGCAGCTACGTTAGATTTTCGATAAATTTCACGCTAAAATTTACCTAGCAAGGTTGCAAAATATTGAAACTGAAATTATTTTCTGTTTATATACACTAAAATCTACCAAAAAGTGATGGGCCATGTTTTAGCTAATCTTCCTCCTATGACACACCCTAGTGTAAAGCATAACTAGTGGTGTGTGGGTGTAGATGATAACTGGTGGTGTGTGTGTGTAAAGAATAACTGGTGGTGTGTGGGTGTGAAGAATAACTGGTGGTTTTTGGGTGTAGATAACAACTGGTGGTGTGTGGGTGTAGATAACAACTGGTGGTGTGTGGGTGTGAAAAATAACTGGTGGTGTGTGGGTGTAGATAACAACTGGTGGTGTGTGGGTGTAGATAACAACTGGTGGTGTGTGGGTATAGGTAACAAGTGGTGGTTTAAGGGTGTGAAGAATAACTGGTGGTGTGTGGGTGTAGATAATAACTGGTGGTGTGTGGATATATATAACAACTGGTGGTGTGTGGATGTGAAGAATAACTGGTGGTGTGTGGGTGTAGATAACAACTGGTGGTGTGTGGTGTAGATAACAACTGGTGGTGTGTGGGTGTAGATAACAACTGGTGGTGTGGGTGTGAAAATAACTGGTGGTGTGTGGGTGTAGATAACAACTGGTAGTGTGTGGTGTAGATAACAACTGGTGGTGTGTGGGTGTGAAGAATAACTGGTGGTGTGTGGGTGTAGATAATAACTGGTGGTGTGTGGGTGTAGATAACAACAGGTGGTGTGAGGATGTAGATAACAACAGGTAGTGTGTGGATGTGAAGAATAACTGGTGGTGTGTGGGTGTACATAACAACTGGTGTGTGTGGGTGTAGATAACAATTGGTGGTGTGGGTGTAGATTACAACTGGTGGTGTGTGAGTGTCGATAACAACTGGTGGTGTGTGGGTGTGAAGAATAACTGGTGGTGTGTGGGTGTAGATATCTACTGGTGGTGTGTAGGTCTGAAGCATAACTTTGGTGTGTGGGTATAGATAATAACTGGTGGTGTGTGGGTGTGGTATAACTGGTGTGGGTGTAGATAACAACTGGAGGTGTGTGGGTGTAGATAACAACTGGTGGTGTGTGGGTGTAGATAAAACTGGTGGTGTGTGGGTGAAGATTACAACTGGTGGTGTGTGGGTGTCGATAACAACTAGTGGTGTGTGGGTGTGAAGAATAACTGGTGGTGTGTGGGTGTAGATAATAACGGTGGTGTGTGGGTGTAGATAACAACAGGTGGTGTGAGGATGTGGATAACAACAGGTAGTGTGTGGATGTGAAGAATAACTGGTGGTGTGTGGGTGTACATAACAACTGGTGGTGTGTGGTGTAGATAACAACTGGTGGTGTGTGGGTGTAGATAACAACTGGAGGTGTGTGGGTGTAGATAACAACTGGTGGTGTGTGGGTGAAGATTACAACTGGGTGTGTGTGGGTGTCGATAACAACTAGTGGTGTGTGGGTGTGAAGAATAACTGGTGGTGTGTGGGTGTGAAGAATAACTGGTGGTGTGTGGGTGTAGATAACAACTGGTGGTGTGTGGGTGTAGATAACAACTGGAGGGTGTGTGGGTGTAGATAACAACTGGTGGTGTGGGTGAAGATTACAACTGGTGGTGTGTGGGTGTCGATAACAACTAGTGGTGTGTGGGTGTGAAGAATAACTGGTGGTGTGTGAGGTGTGAAGCATAACTGGTCATGTGTGGGTGTAGATAATAACTGGTGGTGTGTGGGTGTTAAGAATAACTGGTGTGTGTGGGTGTGAATATAACTGGTGGTGTGTGGGTGTGAAGAATAACTGGTGGTGTGGGATTAGATAATAACTGGTGGTGTATGGGTGTGAAGAACAACTGGTGGTGTGTAGGTGTAGATAACAACTGGTGTGTAGGTGTGAAGCATAACTGGTCATGTGTGGGTGTAGATAATAACTGGTGGTGTGTGGGTGTTAAGAATAACTGGTGTGTGTGGGTGTAGATAATAACTGGTGGTGTGTGGGTGTGAAGAATAACTGGTGGTGTGTGGGATTAGATATATGGTGTATGGGTGTGTGAAGAACAACTGGTGGTGTGTGGGTGTAGATTACAATTGGTGGTGTGTGGGTGTAGATTACAACTGGTGGTGTGAGTGTCGATAACAACTGGTGGTGTGTGGGTGTGAAGAATAACTGGTGGTGTGTGGGTGTAGATATCCACTGGTGGTGTGTAGGTCTGAAGCATAACTGTTGGTGTGTGGGTATAGATAATAACTGGTGGTGTGTGGGTGTGAGTATAACTGGTGGTGTGTGGGTGTAGATAACAACTGGAGGTGTGTGGGTGTAGATAACAACTGGTGGTGTGTGGGTGAAGATTACAACTGGTGGTGTGGGTGTCGATAACAACTAGTGGTGTGTGGGTGTGAAATAACTGGTGGTGTGTCGGTGTAGATAATAACTGGTGGTGTGTGGGTGTAGATAACAACAGGTGGTGTGAGGATGTAGATAACAACAGGTGTGTGGATGTGAAGAATAACTGGTGGTGTGTGGGTGTACATAACAACTGGTGGTGTGTGGTGTAGATTACAACTGGTGGTGTGTGAGTGTCGATAACAACTGGTGGTGTGTGGGTGTGAAGAATAACTGGTGGTGTGTGGGTGTAGATATCCACTGGTGGTGTGTAGGTCTGAAGCATAACTGTTGGTGTGTGGGTATGAATACTGTGGTGGTGTGGGTGTGAGAGTATAACTGGTGGTGTGTGGGTGTAGATAACAACTGGAGGTGTGTGGGTGTAGATAACAACTGGTGGTGTGTGGGTGAAGATTACAACTGGTGGTGTGTGGGTGTCGATAACAACTAGTGGTGTGTGGGTGAAGAATAACTGGTGGTGTGTGGGTGTGAAGAATAACTGGTGGTGTGTGGGCGGAATAACAACTGGTGGTGTGTAGGTGTGAAGCATAACTGGTCATGTGTGGGTGTAGATAATAACTGGTGGTGTGTGGGTGTGAAGAATAACTGGTGGTGTGTGGGGTGAATATCTGGTGGTGTGTGGGTGTAGATAACAACTGGTGGTGTGTGGGTGTGAAGAACAACTGGTGGTGTGTGGTGTAGATAACAACTGGTGGTGTGTGGGTGTGGCATAACTGGTGGTGTGTGGGTGTGAATGTAACTCGTGGTGTGTGGGTGTGAAGAATAACTGGTGGTGTGGGGTGTGGAATATCTCGTGGTGTGTGGGTGTGAAAGAACACTGGTGGTGTGTGGGTGTAGATAATAACTCGTGGTGTGTGGGTGTGAAGAACAACTGGTGGTGTGTAGGTGTAGATAACAACTGGTGGTGTATGGGTGTAGATAACAACTGGTGGTGTGTGAGGTGTGAAGCATAACTGGTGGTGTGTGGGTGGAATATCTCGTGGTGTGTGGGTGTGAAGAATAACTGGTGGTGTGGGTGTGAAGAATAACTGGTGGTGTGTTGGTGTAAATAACAACTGGTCTTGTGTGGGTGTAGATAACAACTGGTGGTGTGTGGATATATATAACAACTGGTGGTGTGTGGATGTGAAAGATTAACTGGTGGTGTGTGGGTGTAGATAACAACTGATGGTGTGTGGGTGTCGATAACAACTTGTGGTGTGTGGGTGTAGATAACAACTGGTGGTGTGTGGGTGTGAAAATATCTGTGGTGTGTGGGTGTAGATAACAACTGGTGGTGTGGGTGTAGATAACAAGTGGTGGTTTGTGGGTGTGAAGAATAACTGGTGGTGTGTGGGTGTAGATAACAACTGGTGGTGTGTGGGTAAATAACAAATGGCGGTGTGTAGGTGCAGATAACAACTGGTGGTGTGGGTGTAGATAACAACTGGTTGTGGGTGTAAATAATAAATGGCGGTGTGTAGGTGCAGATAACAACTGATGGTGTGTGGGTGTAGATAACAACTGGTAGTGTGGGGTGTAGATAATAACTGTTGGTGTTTGGGGGTAGATAACAACTGGTGGTGTGTGGGTGCAGATAACAACTGGTGGTGTGTGGGTGTAGATATTATCTGGTGGCGTGTAGGTGTGAAGAATAACTGGTGGTGGTGTGGGTAGATAACAACTGGTGGTGTGCAGGTGTGAAGAATAACTGGTGGTGTGTAGGCAGATAACAACTGGTGGTGTGTAGGTGCAGATAACAACTGGTGGTGTGTGGGTGTAGATAACAACTGGTGGTGTGTGGGTGTAGATAATAACTGTTGGTGTTTGGGGGGTAGATAACAACTGATGGTGTGTGGTGCAGATAACAACTGGTGGTGTGTAGGTGCAGATAACAACTGGTGGTGTGTGGGTGTAGATAACAACTGGTGGTGTGTGGGTAGATAATAACTGTTGGTGTTTGGGGGTAGATAACAACTGATGGTGTGTAGGTGCAGATAACAACTGGTGGTGTGTGGTGTAGATAACAACTGGTGGTGTGTGAGGCAGATAACAACTGGTGGTGTGTAGGTGCAGATAACAACTGGTGGTGTGTGGGTGTAGATAACAACTGGTGGTGTGGGTGTAGATAAAACTGTTGGTGTTTGGGGTGAGATAACAACTGGTGGTGTGTAGGTGCAGATAACAACTGGTGGTGTGTGGGTGTAGATAACAACTGGTTGTGTGTGGGTGTAAATAATAAATGGCGGTGTGTAGGTGCAGATAACAACTGATGGTGTGTGGGTAGATAACAACTGGTAGTGTGTGGGTGTAGATAATAACTGTTGGTGTTTGGGGGTAGATAACAACTGGTGGTGTGTGGGTGCAGATAACAACTGGTGGTGTGTGGGTGTAGATATTATCTGGTGGCGTGTAGGTGTGAAGAATAACTGGTGGTGGTGTGGGTAGATAACAACTGGTGGTGTGCAGGTGTGAAGAATAACTGGTGGTGTGGGGGTGCAGATAACAACTGGTGGTGTGTGGGTGTAGATAACAACTGGTGGTGTGTGGGTGTAGATAATAACTGTTGGTGTTTGGGGGAGATAACAACTGGGTGTGTAGGTGCAGATAACAACTGGTGGTGTGTGGGTGTAGATAACAACTGGTTGTGTGTGGGTGTAAATAATAAATGGCGGTGTGTAGGTGCAGATAACAACTGGTGGTGTGTGGGTGTAGATAACAACTGGTGGTGTGTGGGTGTAGATAATAACTGTTGGTGTTTGGGGGTAGATAACAACTGGTGGTGTGTAGGTGCAGATAACAACTGGTGGTGTGTAGGTGCAGATAACAACTGGTGGTGTGTGGGTGTAGATATTATCTGGTGGCGTGTAGGTGTGAAGAATAACTGGTGGTGGTGGGGTGTAGATAACAACTGGTGGTGTGCAGGTGTGAAGAATAACTGGTGGTGTGTAGGTGCAGATAACAACTGGTGGTGTGTGGGTGTAGATAACAACTGGTGGTGTGTGGGTGTAGATAATAACTGTTGGTGTTTGGGGGTAGATAACAACTGGTGGTGTGTGGGTGCAGATAACAACTGGTGGTGTGTGGGTGTAGATAACAACTGGTGGTGTGTAGGCAGATAACAACTGGTGGTGTGTAGGCAGATAACAACTGGTGGTGTGTGGGTGTAGATAACAACTGGGGTGTGGGTGTGAAGAATAACTGGTTGTGTGTAGGTGTAGATAATAACTGGTGGTGTGTGGGTGTGAAGAATAACTGGTGGTGTGTGGGTGTAGATAACAACTGGCGGTGTGTGGGTGTAGATATTATCTGGTGGCGTGTAGGTGTGAAGAATAACTGGTGGTGGTGTGGGTGTAGATAACAACTGGTGGTGTGTATGTGTGAAGAACAACTGGTGGTGTGTAGGTGTAGATAATAACTGGTGGTGTGTGGGTTTGAAGAATACCTTTTGTGTGGTGTAGGGGTGGTAGATAAGAACTGGTGGTGTGTGGGTGTAGATAAGAACTGGTGGTGTGTGGGTGTAGATAACAACTGGTTGTGTGTGGGTGTGAAGAATAACTGGTGGTGTGTAGGTGTAGATAACAACTGGTGGTGTGTGGGTGTGAAGAATAACTGGTGGTGTGTGGGTGTAGATAACAACTGATAGTGTGTGGGTGTGAAGAAAAACAGGTAGTGTGTGGGTGTAGATAATTATTGATGTGTGGGTGTAGATAACTGTTAGTGATGGTGTTGTTACAATTCAATCTTGATCTAGTTATCAGTTATATATTACACCCTTATTTGTATCTTACATGTTATTATTATCTTCCCCTCGGTATGATAGTTTGTATCTGTGTGTTTTCATCAAATTATAAAACCCAAAAGAGATTTTATGCCTTTAAAAACAAACAAAGAAAAAATAGCTATTTCTACTTTCATATGTTGGTGAAAAGCCACATTGGTTTGTACTGCCAGACTTAATATACTTATACTTATATGAAACACGAAAAATTGCAGATCAATGCAAGTTATGCGAGTTTTTCAATTCCACAAAAAATATTTTATGGGCCAATCACTCATCCGACGGTAACTCCGTAATTAAAGAATAAGAAGGCATCCTCCACCGCTGGAAAGAGAACTACATTCGCTGCTCAATTGTAACACCGATGTGGATGTTCTAAATACCCAGCAGGCCCCTCAGCCCCCAGACCTGGTCCACCTCAGCTATCCTCTATACCTGGATGAGGTAACTACTGCCATCAAACATGAAAAATAACAAAGCTTCAGGGCCTGATGTAATCCCAGCCGAGGTGTATAAAGCATGAGAACGTCTGCTTACCATCCGTCTCCACTCTCTCCTGGAGAATATGTGGGAAAAGGAAGATATTCCCTAAGCTCCTAAAGATACTTCCATCATCAATATTTATAAGAACAAGAGATACTGGTCAGACTGTGGCAACTAAAGCAGGAGCTCGCTGTTGTTCGTAGCTGGCAAGATTATCGCTCGAGTCCTCCTAAACAAACTTCTTCCTGAGGCGGAAAACTTCCTCCCAGAATCTCAATGTGGCTTTAGACCTTCATCTTTGTTGACCGCCAGATATAGGAAAAGTGCAGAGAACAGCTTCGTGACCTGTACATGGCCTTCATCGACCTAGCCAAGGCCTTCGACTCGGTCAACAAGAAAGCCCTCTGGCGGACCCTTATCCGTTTTAGCTGCCCACCAAAATTCATTGCCATTGTGAGGCAACTCCAAGATGGTATGATCGGCAGTCTGATTTCTTCCCCATTCAAACGGGGGTAAAACAAGGATGTGTACTGGCACCTACTCTCTTTTCCATTTTCTTGGCTGACTTCCTTACTCGTGCCAGTGCCAATTTAGCCGGCGGGGTGGACATCGAGTACCGGATGACGGATCTTTTCAACATAAGCCAACTCTAGGCAGGAACAAAGGTGTCGGCAGCTTCCATTATGAACTTCAGTATGCAGACGACCTCACCCTTGTCGCTCACACTGAACGCGACCCACAGGAATCCTGAACACCTACTCAGATGTTTATGCACACTTCGGCCATGAGATAAATGTACATAAGACTCAGATTCTCTTTCAGCCTGCCCCTGGTTCAGCCACACCTCCACCATCCATCCAGCTTAACCGTACTACCCTCTCTAATATTACCCACTTTCAGTATCTCGGCACCTACCCGTCCACCACAGCAGACATAGATGAAAAGATTCAACATTGGATCAGATGTGGATCTCGAGACCTTGACAGACTCTGTACCTGTGTCTTTAGCTGTAGGGAGTTAAACTTATCTACAAAGTTACACGTATATCGGGCAGTGGTCCTCCTCACCCTGCTATATGGCAGCGAGACATGGGTCACATACAGGAGGCACCTCATGGCACTTGAAAACTTTCACCAATGTAGTCTACGTTTCATCCTCCGAGTTCGCTGACACCAACTCTAGGAGCATCTAGGTTACCATTATCCATGAACAACTACGTTGGACTGGCCATGTTACCCACATGGACGACAGTAGACTGCCAAAGCAGCTACTTTACAGTCAACTAAAGAAAAATAAATGTAACGCTGGTGGCAACTGAAAAGGTATAAGTATAGTCTTAAGAGAAACATGAAAAAGTGGCAAATCGACCCCCTTACCTGGAAGACGATTACTCCACACTGTAACACTTGGATGAGCACCACACGGGAAGATTTCAATACTTTTGAGTTAGTCGGACTGCAAACCGAGGCAGACAAGCGCCAACGCCGGAAAGACGCTGCCGCCGCCCCTCCTGCACTAAATATAGCCTCCACATGTGCATCATCTGTGAACGACTCTGCTGTTCTCGTATCGGCCTGTCCAATTACCTCAAAACTCATCAATGAAGGTGACTTTCTTTTTAACTCATATCATTTTATAATAGCTGGATGATCGTCATTCTCCAATCCCAGTGACAGCACAGTAGCACTAATACTGTATAAGCTGACAGCAGGAATCTCATATGTGTCATTACCAATTGCTCATTGATCTCCCTAATTGCGTGAGGCTGGAGAGCGATGGAATTATAATTAGCCGCATTGACATGATCATCTCCAAGGTAAACCACTCGAGTGTATTTGGGCTAATTATCTGATTGTGCAAATATGTCATATAAGATGGACTATTGACTCTCTTACATATTTGTTTTTCATAATTTTATCGAAGTTAATGTCATATAATTATGGTGTTTGTATTTCCCTAACTGTCCTAAGACAATTTCCTCTTTCGGATATCAGTGTGCAGGCTATGAGTGAAATTAATTAAAATATAAAACCTACATACTGTATTTCCAGTGTGAACCTTTAATACATCACCTGGTGAAGAGTTTATGTAAGGTCACCATTATCAAAAAATCTGGTATTACTTATATTGAAGTCTTCATCATATACCTGAAATTCCAAATATTCTGTACCTTCACCAAAACACCTGTTACTATACACGTACAGTAGCTAAAACAACTATCTGTGCATACTTTGTGAGAAACAATATGAGATCCTTTGACGATAAATGTTGGTATATGAGGGCTGTAACTAGTCAAACGTAAAATTTCGGAGCATATCGACCCCCACCTGCTCAGATAGTTGTTTTAGCAACTGTACATACTCCATACATTCCCCATAACAAATGGTCTTTTAAATATTCAATTTTTCCAAAACGCTTGATACTCGAAATAATCAAAACATTTACCATAACAACTGCTGTAGTCTTACATTTCTCATCCTTGAAAAAATTATATTTCCTCTTCTCCATACATAGATCACAACAGATGGTAGATCTATTGTTTATATCCATACTGTAGAAAATTATGTCAGCCTCTATTCATGTTTGCACAATCTATGGTCATATATACTCGCCGTCATCGTCACACACTCAATCTTTTTCATGGTTATACACTCACTTTCATGATTATACACTGAACCACTTGGCCACACACTCAAAGTAATGTAATTCATCCTCAGATTTACATATTAACCTTCATGGTTACTTTCACCCTTATGCCTATACCTGACCTTAGCCACAACTGACCCTGGCCACGGCTGACCCTGGTCACTCCCTGATATTGGCCATTTTTGAGTCTCACTCATCTTGATCCTGGCCACGTCAAGCCTGATCCACACCTGTCCTTGGCCCATTCCAGACTGTGGCTACGGCCTCGTCTAGCTCATCCTTGACCCTGGTTTACCCCTGAATCCGGTCCAACTGCAGTAGTCAAGTGACCCAGTTCTCACCTTGGGCTGTAGTTCGTAGTCTAGCGGGGCGGCGAGAGTGATGAGGCCGGAGCGCTGGTCGATGGTGAAGAGGCCATCCCTGTTGCCCCTAGTGATGCTGTACCTCACCGCCACACCTGTGATGACACACCTGTCTTAGTGTAGTTTATAGTGATGTTATACCTCACTAGCATACCTATGGCGATGAGAGTGATGATTCTAATAAAGTTGATGAATTTAGTGAAGGTGATGATTTTAATGAAGCTGATGGGAATGATGTTAATGATCTCAGTGGTGATAATGTTAAGTAATGGTAAAATGCGTTATGATTGGTGATAATGTTTGTGATGATGCTGATGATGATGATAGTGTTGCTGATGCAATACCTACCAATAATCTTTACATGAGAGGATCAAAGGGTAACAAGGATTCCAAAGATGGACATACTGTAGTAGGTCGGTAGGCAAGTCATCTTTAGAAAGAGACAGAAGACATATGAATACTTGTCATCTACAGAGATGCACAGAGCTTCATAGTAATTCAGGCTAGTTTATGTTACCACTTCCACGTACAGTCCCGACCAAAAGTCCTGTGCCAGGCAATTTGGGCTAACCTGGTAATGTGGCAAAGTCGGAGACACTTACCACGAATACACATGACGTGTGCCAGACACCCCGATTATGTGAACAACCCATTATATAAGGTCTCTATGTGCATATTCTTCATAAAGCGCACAATTTACCGATGATCAATGGTAAAGTGGTAGAGTGTATTATAAACTGCATTCCTTTTAAGATAACATAACATAACATTATCGGTGATATTGATCAAGCGCCAGTAAATGGACAGAAGGAGCGGCATCCATAAATGGATTAAAGTCAGACTGGGGTGCGGTCAAAAGCGGAGTTCCCAGGATCTGTATTAGGCCCTCTGCTGTTTGTTATATTCATTAATGATCTTGATTTAGGCATAACTAGTAGGATTAGTAAATTTGCAGATGATACCAAAATGGGGAGAGTGATAAATTCAGACAGTGACTTTGAACACCTTCAAAGAGATCTAGATACCTTACATGAGTGGTCAGTAGACTGGCAAATGAATTTAATACTGATAAATGCAAGGTACTACAGATAGGAAGACGAATACAAACGTTAAGTATAAACTAGGTAACACGGAAATAGAAAACTCAGTTTGTGAAAAAGATCTAGGTGTATTTGTTAGCAAACGACTTGAAACCTAGAAAACAATGTATTAGCGTTCGCAACAAGGCAAACAGGATTCTTGGGTTCATATCTAGGTCTGTGAGTAACAGAACGGCTGACGTTATCTTGAAACTTTACCTAGCATTAGTGAGGCCACACATGGATTATGCGGTTCAGTTCTGGTGTCCTTATTATAGAATGGACATAGATTCTTTGGAGAGAGTACAAAGAAGAATGACAAAATGATCCATAATATTAGAAACCTTCCATATGAAGAAAGACTGAAAAGCTTAGGCTTATATTCATTAGAGAGGCGTAGAGTTAGGGGAGATATGATAGAGGTGTACAAGTGGGTAAGTGGATTAACAAGGGTAAAATGAAGATGTTCTGAAGCTCAGTAATAACGAAATAACTAGAACAAATGGCTTTAAATTAGATAAATTCTGATTCAGAAAGGATATAGGCAAGCACTGGTTTGGTAATAGAGTTGTGGATATGTGGAATAGGCTACCGAGTGCTATAGTAGGATCGGGGACGCTAGGGAGCTTCAAGACGAAGTTGGATAGGCACATGGAAGTGCTGGGATGGGTGTGAAAGGGATCTGCCCTGCATGGGCCAGTCGGCCTCCTGCAGTATCCCACTTTCTTATGTTCTTATGTTCTTATGTTCAATGGGGCTTAGCTGAGGTGGACAGATTAGGTAGGATTTTCATTTTGTAACTGACCATGGTTAAAGTGAGAGTGAAAAGCCTACGGAACCCCGACCCAGGGGTCTCGGATAAAGCAAAAAAGACTATTAAGCGACCTAAAGGTGAGAATGATAAACTCATTGATCTGAGAGACGGTTACATCATCCTCACAGAGATAGATGAAGACGCTGATAAAATACTGAAGACTAGTGCCACGGGCAAAATGATAACCAACGGATACGAGGTCATTGTTCCACGGGAATAAGGCGCCAAGCTCACACTTGTATGTAAGAAGTTGGAGAAAGATGTGGTGGAAAATAATGCAGAAGAAATAAGAGATGGAATAGAAAAGCAAAACAATGTCAAGATTGTGGAGGTGTATCCTATGTATTCCCATAATATAATCAAGGTTCGGTTTGCAGACACAACGGATGCAAAAAGAATGAAGGAGAAGGGGCTCTATGCATATGGCACTTCCATCTCCTCACACCAAATGAAATATGAAAAGTATACGTGTAACAGCACCTCTTGCATTATATAAATACTCACCCAAATGAATAACACCAAATTATTCACTAAGTTATTCAACAATGCCTTAATTGCTGACGTTATACACGGTTGAGTTTGTAACTCTGTCAGAAGTCAGGCGAGATCACCTGACTAATCAAAACACCCACTAGACGCTTCCTCCTGCTCTCTTCTGGTTTGACATAAGCTGGTAGTCCCCACAGTGATATCCGACAACGGAAAACCGCCGCCGCTGCGTTCCACCACAATGAGGATCCTGAACCCCTTCAGAAGTTACAACCTCCACCTCAGGTTGACTCGGAACAGGGTCATCACAAGTTTGACTAGCATCCGCCTCCACACACTCTTGTCACTGGCACGCTAACTTCCTTATCCAGCCTGGGTATGTAAGAAACCAAGCAGTCAGTGTTATGAAGGACAACGGATCCTCGGGCTGCTTGGTGAAGAAGACCTTGGTACTAAACCATCAGTTCACCGGTGGGCAGATTCACGTAAAGATGATTGATGGATATATCACAACTGTGCCTGAAGCAAGAGTGCACGTGGAATCCCCGTTCTTCACTGGTTAGATTACTGCAGCAGTTATGTCCGAGCCAATTTCTGAAGTGATAATTGGGAACATTGAAGGGGTTAGGAGTAGCTGCTTCCTGGATGCGACCACCCAGACTTCTGCTGCCGACGTGACTCGACAGGTGACTCGAACACAACCACATGCCATTCCACTGGTCGTTACGGCACCTTTCGACCTCATGGACAGTCAAGACGTACTGAGAGAACAAGAGACAGGCCCCACGCTCAATACGGTAAGTAGGAACTTTCTGGCAGGGACCGTCAGAAATTCTTATGGCAACCGAACAAGATTCGTCAAGAAAAGGAACCGTTTGTATCGTGAGTTTGTGACACCACACCAGGAGGAACGCTTACAGTTTGCGGTTCCCGCTAAATACCGTAAGGAAGGGTTTAAGAAGGGTCACTGTCATTCTGCAGAACTGGCATTCCCAAGCAAGTGCTAAGCGACAGAGATAGTCAGTTTACCTCCACCATGATGGAGGAAGTATTCCGCCTGCTGTCAGTAAAAGGACTACGCACACCACTTTACCACCCGAATTGCAACGGACTATGCGAGCGATTCAATGGGACGCTAAAGAAAATGCTGAAGAAGATGGCAGCTGAGCAACCAAAGGAATGGCCTCGTTACGTTGCTCCCTTGCTTTTTGCGTATCGCGAGGTTCCGCAGAGTTCCCTTAAGTTTTCCCCATTCGAATTGCTGTATGGGAGAACTGTTCGAGGACCCTTGCATATATTGCATGAATTATGGGATAATAAGCAGCCTGACCCAGAAGTAAAGACCACTTACGCTTATGTCATTGACCTCGCTGACCGTCTTCAAGCTACATGTGAGTTGACCAAATAAGAGTTCATCAACGCCCAGCACACTCAGAAGAGCTACTACGATAGGAAAACAAAGCTTCGTCAGTTGAACGTTGGGGACAAGTGCCTGGTTTTACTCCCCACTGTGCACAACAAACTTCTGGCGCAGTGGAAGGCCCTCACGACATTATCCAACATGTGTCTGACTACAATTATATTATCCAAGTAGGAAATAATCGGAAAATATTTCACTTAAATATGATAAAAATATCCTAGTCCAGTGAAGAAGGGGGTGCGGCTATTGTATGGATATGTATTCTAGAATATTACCAGCAGGATTATCCATCCTTAGGAATACCTTGATTCAGTGAATGGTCACCTGAACAACACCAGTACCTAGACACGGTGAGGGGTCACTACTGCCCGGATAACTCCATCATTTGTGCAGCCGCCGTGGTCCCTACCAATGACGACGAACACGAACTTATCACTGTACAAGCCCAGCAGGTGGAGACAGTTGATAATATAACCCTGGGGAAAAATCTCTCTGACCGGAAAAACAACAATTTATGACCCTTCTACGCCGATTTTCAGATGTTTTTTTTTTTCAGACAAGCCTACAGTTGACTTGGTTGATGACCATACCATACAATTAAATAGTTCAACACCTGTACGGGTAAAGCCATACATCATTCCTCAGAGACTGGTGGAGCCGGTCAAGCAGGAAATTGGACAGATGGAAGTAGCAGCCATAATTGATATGTCCTCATCATCGTATTGCAGTCCCCTCGTAGTAGTCCAGAAGAAAGATGGAGGTGTGAGAATTTGCGGTGATTACCGGCGGGTGAATGCTATCACCAAGGTGGATGCAGAGCGGATGTGTGACCAGAGGGTTATATTTTCCAGACTATCCGGCTCAAAGGTATTTTCCAAATTAGATCTAACAAAAGGTTTTTTCCAAATCCCCCTTCATCCAGACAGCCGACCAATCACAGCTTTCAGCACTCTTAATGGGTTGTACCAGTATACAGTTCTCCCTTTTGGCCTCGTTAACAGTCCTGCTATTTTCAACAGAGCAATGCAGAAGGTCCTGCACGATGTTCGCGGAGTGGAGGTCTTTGTGAATGATATGCTCATTCACACTACCACAATTAAAGAGCATATCATTATCCTTGCACAAGTTTTTCAGGGGCTCCAAGATTTCAACCTTACCGTTAAGCCCAGCAAATGTCAGATCAGCCGAGATCAAGTTAAATTTTTGGGACACACTGTAGGAGGAGGTAGATGCAGTTGCCAACAGGACAAGATCAAGAAGGTTCAGGACGCTGAGAGGCCCACCACGAAAAAGCAAGTAAGATCCTTCCTGGGCCTTGCCGGATACTACAGGGATTTCATCCCAAACTTGGCAGTGATTGTGATACCACTCTACGAACTTTTGAAAAAATATGCACCAAACAAATTCCAATGGACATCGCACCACGAATCTGCTTTATAAACAACCAATTCTCCAGTTGCCTAATTTTGAGAAACCTTTCATTCTCAGAACAGACGCTTCTCTGGACGGGATCGGAGCTGTACTTCTACAAGAAAATGAGGGCGAGGTATATCCGGTGGCATACCATAGCAGAAAACTAAAGCCCGCAGAGAAGAATTACAGCCTGGCCAATCCCTTCTTAACCACCTGCTCCTTCCTCTGTCATCTTCGCCGCTTTGACTTTCGCTACCAACAACTTTGGAGCTTCTAAACTTGAACGAAAAAAACAGCATGGTTGAAAAGGAAATACTAGCCTTAGTGGAAGGTATGAATAAATATATTTTTTATTTATATGGTGGAAAATTTTCCTGAGAAACAAATCACTTGCCCTTAACAAGCCTCCGCACCTCTAGAAACTCAAATGCAAGATTAACATGGTGGGCGTTATACCTCCAACAATTCAATTTCACGATTCGCTATATCAGAGGAAGGGCAAATGTCGGAGCTGATCAACTTTCTTGACTAATGGTAAAGGATACAGATAATCAGTAAATGAACCAACGTCGAAAATAGGGCCATAGAATTGAGAAATTTCCGTTTCCTAAAGAAAAATCTATTTAGCAGAGGCGAATGTCATGCTGACTATTGACCAACTGGCTAAGGAATCGTTGGCTGGTTCAAGTAGCCATTACTGACGTCAATCAACGTCAGAGTGCGTCATAACAGGACTGGCCAATGAGACGGGACTACGAGGTGGTGCGACGGAGGTGAGCTATCAGCCGCGAACCATCACCCTGGGAGTCGGACTCCTGCCTGGCCCGGTCAACACTTGCTGCCGTGTCCTGTGTGCTTGCTTGCTATGGGAGTCCTGCCGTGAGCTGTGTGTGTGTGCTGTGTGAGTACTGCCGTGAGCCGTGTGCTGTGGGAATCCTGCCGTGAGCCGTGTGCTGTAGGAGTACTGCCGTGAGCTGTGTGTGCTGTGGAGTCCTGCTGTGAGCTGTGTGTGTTGTGGGAGTCCTGCCGTGAGCTCTGTGTGTGTGCTGTGAGAGTACTGCCGTGAGCCATGTGCTGTGGGAATCCTGCCGTGAGCCGTGTGTAATGGCCCCTGTTTCATAAACAGAAGGATTATATAAATAGGTTAATTACATTTGATTTAATACGTACTGACTTCATATATTTTTCAGTAATTAATACCAGTTCCTGTAAATGAGAGGCAAGTGTATTGTTCTTTATGTAATTCAATGTGTGACCCAATAGACGCTTCATGGATAAATTTTCAAAGTCATCGTCTTAGGACATTACTGATTTGGCGGAGCGTTTTATTGACGATTCATGTGTAGATGATAAACTTCACGTTTCTACTGCAGAGGTTACATTAGGGGATAAGCCCGAAGCACAGTTAGACGATTCTGTGAAGAGTAGTGAGGATATTATAGAGAAGTCATTTGACAATTTAAACCGTCGAACCCTACGATCTGGTAATCAGTATAGTACCTCGCCTGATCATACACAGGTTGTTCCTACTCCTCTTCCGGGTTACAGTGTGTCAGATAACTTCACATTACCTCGCCCATTGACTGAGCCTTCAGTTAGGAGTAAGCTTAGTGGAATGGCTGCTTCTAACGCTAATATGGCTGCTTCTAACGCTAATATGGCTGCTTCTAACGCTGATAATGTCGACTTACCCCGCGAATGTGTTTCACGTGATACCACGTGATGATCAGGTACATGATTTCACAGGTCAGGATGATTGCAGAATAACGCAATTCATCCGAGCATACGAGGATACGATGCGCAAATTACGAATGATTATGATAAGAAAGCGTTCGTTCGTTCCCATATCCCGCATAATTCCTGAGCGAGTACGCACCTGAATGCGTATGGACTGGCGGACCCCGATTATGAGAAGTGTAAGTGGGCTCTGATTGGTATTTTCGAGTTCGGGTCCCACTTGGGCAAGCTTCAATGGATCTTTCGCTGGCTTGATTGTTTGGCACCGGTGGTTCACGCGGAATCCCCGATGGGGACTGTCTCTATTGCTGGAGAGGTCAGCCAGGACATGGAAGCAACCTTCTGCGGATCGCAGTGGTACGACAACGATGGTAAGATGTCCGCAGAAAACGTGGAAACTTTGATAGTTGGTTAGTTTTTTGCTGGCGGCTCGCCGACCCATCTATGGTCGAGCCCAGGAAGTGGAATTTGTTCCATCTACTGTTAGTGTGGATTATGCTAACAATCTGGCACCGAAGACGACTGGACCTCTGACAGCACGTAGTTCACAGACTACGGCGCCTTCCCCGGTACAGCAAATGCAACCGTTGGCTCCGATCACACCAGGGTTACAAGCATCGACGGAATTTGAGGTGTACCCATTGTAATAAGAGGGGTCATACAATTGATGATTGTTACCAGCTCCAGGGTGGTGGTGTTCGAGTTCCAGGGAGAACCCATCCCCCAACAGGCGCTTTGCAGAAGCAGGGAGCGCCACGGACGTACACGGAGGCGGTCAAGACTACGTCTCCACCTGGCCAGACATCCGGATCGTGGTGTAGATTCCATCGATCAGCATCTCGCAACACATTATGATAAAGGCTTGGACTCTGAAGTCCCCCGGTAACACAGCAGCGTAAAGCGCGTCGTTACCAGGATAAAAAGTCGGGGGAAGGATTGCACCTGTCAAAAAACGAGGAAGGATTGGTACATTGGTGCCTACTTCCAACAACCCTTCTGTGGCATCCTCATTAGTAGCGGCGCTCAGAAAAGTGGAAGCGTTGTCCGTACCGGTGAAAGTTGGAGATATCAGATTGGCTCTGGATATTGATACGGGTGCATGCGCAAATGTTTTAGCTTTGACATCCTTTCAGGACTTAAAACGTAGATTCCCTCACCGAGATTTCTTATGGAGACCTCCTGACGCCGAGTATTGCAGGAAGGTGATCTTACCGCTAAGATTTTCAAGACGTGGTACTCCCTTCTATGCAGACTTTTATGTTGTCCAGCAATTTAATTTGCCAGCTGACGGATTGATTGGTCTCCCAACACTCAGAACGAATTATATAGATGTCCGTCCGCGTAATAATGCTATTACCTGTAAGGGTGTTTCCTACAACGCTATGCGTCATTCTGCATCATTGCTCTCCGCAACGTCGAAAGTATTGTCCACCATTCCCATACGGAGGAAGGCGGATAATGTGTCGAAGCGAGCCCCAGACCTCACACACTCACTTTCCCAGAGTGATTATAGCAGCAAGAGTTGGAAGATTGTACCTGCAGTATTGAAAAGTACTCTCCAATATCAGAATGAGGAATTCACCAAGGCCACTGTGGAATTACCTGACGTGTATACGGGGACTGATGTAGTATATCTCCCGGAAACGTACAAGGTAAATGGTTTGTCGTGCAAATCGACGTTGTGCACGATTAGACCTGGTGGTTTGACAGACGTTCTAGTTCTAAATAGAACAGGCGCTCCGAGGATATTGAAGGAAGGATGTTATTTGTGTGATTTTCTAGTATATCACAACAATGTTGAATTACACCCTACGCTGTTCCCAGTTGGTAGTATTGTTTCTCAATCCCAACAGACTAGGCAGGAGAGGATAGATCAAATAGCGCCACATGTTAATGTGATTGATCATCCTCAGGGCAAGACACGACTCTTAGAGCTGCTTGCTGACTACAGAACCATTGTAGCCTTGCCAGGGGAACAGCTAGCACAGACAGATTTAACGTCCCATCATATATCATTAAAGGAGGGCAGAAATCCTATCTATGTACCAGCTTACCGACTACCACATACCCAGCGCGCTGTAGTTCAGGGTATGGTAAGAGATATGTTAGATGAGAATGTCATTACACATTCTAAGTCCCCTTTTAATAGCCCTTTATTCCTCGTCCCGAAAAAGGATGGTGGTTGGCGACCTGTTATTGATTTCAGGCGCGTCAATGAATGTACGATCCCAGATAGGTACCCTACGCCTGTCATGAGTGATATATTGCAGTCCTTAGGCAAGGATAATGCTGTGTTTAGCAACTTAGATTTGCTTAGCGGGTATTGGCAGATACCTCTCGATGAGAAATCCCGAGAGGTTACGGCATTTAGCATCTGGGCCACTTCGAGTTTCTACGTATGCCTTTTGGTCTCAGGAATGCCGCACTGACATTTCAAAGAATGATCAACACCCTGTTTGCCGGATTGATGGGAACCACAGTCTGTGCTTATTTGGATGATCTAATAGTAGTCAGTAAGGATGTAGATACCCATCGGATTAAACTGCGTGAAGTGTTAGAAAAACTTTCCACAGCAGGTCTTAAGATTAAACTTTCGAAGTGTGAGTTTTCAAAATCCAGAATCCATTTCCTTGGTCATGCAGTTGACGGTGACGGCATTCATACAGTTGATGATAAAGTTAAAGCTGTATATTAGTTCCCACGTCCTACATCTGTTGATCAAGTGCGTAGTTTTCTTGGTTTATCAGGATATTACCGCTCTTTTATTAAGAACTATGCAACATTGGCATCACCCTTAACAAGGTTGCTGAAGAAAGATGCAATGTTTGCGTGGGATGCTGAACACGAAAATAGCTTTGCGGCATTGAAGATAGCACTTACCAATGCCCCTGTTCTTGCATTCCCTGATTACACGCAAGCTTTCACTCTGTGTACTGACGCTTCTGGACAAGGAATCGGAGCTGTACTCATGCAAGAGGATTCGAGAGGAAAGTTTCGAGCGGTAGCGTTTGCAAGTCGTAAACTTAATGATGCTGAAACACGTTATTCAGTAACGATTTTGGAGACGTTAGCTGTTGCGTGGGCACTGAAGAAGTTTAAAGACATTGTTTTTGCTTATAAAATAACTGTTTACGGATCATGCGGCAGTAACAGAACTGTTCCATGGCAGAAATCTATCGGGCAGATTAGCACGCTGGTATCTGACAATTGAATTTGACGCCGAGTTTAAGTATTTACCGGGAAGGGCGAATGTTGTCGCAGACGCTTTGTCTAGAAATATAGCACCAGTGATGCCTGTATCAACGTTCACTCTTTCACAACTGGAGGATGAGCAACGACGCGACCCGTTTTGGTCAGCAGTCATTTTTGCTTTAGAATCGGGAGAGAATATTAAACTCCCCAAATTACTTCTTCCACTAAGTTTGAATTACGGCATAACATGCTCCATCGATCGAAAAAGAAGTCCGAGGGTATTGTTACTCAAATAGTCGTACCTGACTCGTTGTGTGAAACGATTATAACGTTGTTCCACGATGATCCTCAGGCAGGTCACCAAGGACGTGATAAGTACTTGGCGGAAATAAGAAAGAAATATTTCTGGAACACAATGAAGAAAGATATAGAATTGCACATTGCGAAGGGTTCGTCATGTGCTCAGCATAAGGGTCACCGGCACCTACTCTAAAATGTCCTACACCAGACCGTCCGTTTGATACAGTCGCTAAGACTTGTTACAACTTCCGAGGAATCCTCAGGGATCCTCGTACGTCCTAGTGTGTGTGTGGATCATTTTTCTAGATTTGTGGTTTTAGTCCCACTGAAGGATAAAACAGCCGAGTCTGTGGCCTATGCCTTAGTGATGAATCTCATATGTCCATATACTACGCCTAAGGTTCTTCTCTCAGACAATGGGACAGAGTTCAAAAATCGGCTAGTAACGCAAATATGTGCTCAATATGGAATATAGCAAAGTTTTGTGACAACCTATCATCCACAGGCTAATGGCCTTGCTGAGAGAGCCAACCGCAAGATCCTGGAGATACTTCGCCCGATTGTGTGTGATTTGCAATACACATGGGAAGATTGGTTACCGCACGTTGCAGCGTCTATTAATGGGTCAATTAATAGCTCTACGGGCAAATCACCCTACTACATTGTCTATGGTATAGACAAGCGTCTGCCTTATGATGTACTTACAGACATGCCAAGCCCTGTTTATAATGTGGATCATTTCGCGGCTAAACAAATCCGTGTGTTTATGGATATTAATAGCCAAGTACGAACACATTTAGCGGCGTCACGCGCTGAAATGATGGTCAAGCAACATAAACTAGCTAAACCTGTCGTGTTGGAGATATGCGATGCTGTTATAGTGAGAGAACCTGAAAGGAACTCCAAGCTTTCAGCTAAGTTTTCGGGTCCATTCCTCATTATCACCAAAGAAGCGGGCAACAAATTTAAAATTTGGAAGCCTAATGCACAGATCGCAGATGTCGTGCATGCGGATCGTCTTAAGAAGGCCCATGAACATTTACTACCCACAGATGGTAATGATGTTATAGACACTTCTTTGCAGACAGTACAGAAGCAGACTGTGCATAATGAATATTGTATGAAGCTTCGTTCTTAAGCAGATATTAAAACAAATGAATTTCTTACAGAATGGCTTGGATCATCAATGTGTTGCTCCTACTGTGTTGTGGCACCGTTGTGTTGACAGACATGTCCACATCAGTCCTCAAGCCTGGTGCGCTAGTTGCACCCCTTGGACGCGTTCTCATAGTAGAGGACGTGGTGAACATCAAGTATGAGTTGCATGAACTGCTCAAGCTTCCTCGTCAGATGGAAACCGTCGATTCACAACTACAGACAGCATTGACAGTCCTAGATGATCTCCGTTCAGCTCCTAATGTATCGACAATGGTTGCACAAACTATTGAGCTTCAGCTGCTTCGTCTCAGGACCCTTCACAAGCTTCTTGTTGCTGTCGGAAAAAGGATACCGGTGTCTGAGGACGATCTTGCAAAGGAAGTGCGTTCTCAAACGCGACGAAAGCGGGGTTTGTTTAATTTTGTGGGTCTTATCCAAAGCACTCTGTTTGGCACAGCGACTGCCGACGATGTAGCTAAGTTAGGGGACCGCATAAACATTGTTGATCAAGCTGTATCTAAGCAGAATCGTATTATATCTCGGACATTCCATGCAATTACCGCTTTAGAATCAAAGGTTAATACGATGATATCGGAGTCTAACCATACATCGACGGCTGTATATAAGTTACAGATTTCAGTCCATACGTTAGAGTGGCTCCTTTATTTGTCTGAATATTTGCAAGCTGTGGAAGATTCAGTTCAGGATATCATTACTAATAAAACTGAACTAACCGACAGCATAGTAGATGCAGGGTTCTGGCGTGTGGACGCAAAGCTTGTGCCTGTGAAGACTCTTCTTGATGCACTACAATTTGCCAAGTTGACGTATCACTTAACTCCTAATTTTTATTGATCATGAGGTGGAATACTATTACCCTCTGTTGGAGTCGACTGTCACGCACAATGCTATACTTATCCACATACCTATGCTAAGGCAGCATAAGTTTAATGCATGGCATTTAGAACCCTTCCCTTGGTTTGTAAACGACACACTGTATGCTCTGGATAGGCCTGGTACATAGGTGGCAGCGATAGTTTCGAACTTTTGAAACTAGTACATACGTGTTACATGAATTATGCGAGTGTAGTGATATATTCTGTAGTGAGAAGATTATAATTGAGTAGTTCGTTAGCACTCAAGAGAAGAAGGCGTTGTTAAGAGCCATCGTGAATGGTTCCGTCTTCCCTCGAGGGAGGATGGCGGATATATTACCATTCTCCCTTGATGGGTCACTACTCACCCTCACTCAATTATCCTATCGTCAGGATGTACTTAGCAGAGCTATTTACATAGCCTCCATCCTTCCTTAACGTCCATAGAGAGTGAGATGAACTTACGGCAATACCCACCTTGGATGTGTATCCGAAATAGCTTCTCAAGTGATTGTTACAAGTGATGACAACCCAGGATGGTTGTTACATATATGACAGTTTCACAAGTAACTGTTATATCACACTAACAGCCATCTCACCATATACACAGTTGGTGAAGGTAGAGATGGTTCTCCCCATTACTGTGGCATACTGGTCAAGAAGAACCCATATATGGAACATAAACGAGAATATGAAATAGCAATCAAAGATATTATGTGTGTTACATTTACTACTACAAGGAAGAAGAATTGCTATGTACGTGGCAACGGATCTACAAAGAAACCATTATACTGCTGTTACATCTGTTACAATGATCAAAGAAATCAGTAACGGGTAACAACATTCCGGTCTATATACACATTCTACATAACAAGTCATAGGTGTTTTACAAAACCAGAAAAAACAAAAAACAATGTCGTGATATATTCTCCCAAAGTGTATAATAATAATATCCCGTAGTGAGACGTTATACGTTGAGTGATTTGCGTTTTGTCATCCAAAGATGTTTTGCAAAATCTTTTTTTTTAATCGATAACCAATACTGAGTTATTGATAGTTGCTGAATTATGACAACAATCCTGTGAGCTGAAGTGAACATTAGTTTCTGCAAATGATTCGTTCACTGCCCAGGGTGTGACAGGACATGACTGCAGTTGTGACTACTCATCAATCAACACCCTGTCAACAAAATTCTTTCGTATGGCGTGAGTAACCCCCAGTTACCAGCACCCCAGCACCCCTCCCTAGTGATGACACATCTCCGATCACGAGAGATGGTCTCGGCATTCTGAGGTATGGTGTGGTGGATGCACTAGTGCACCCAGTGAACCCCAGAGTCCTTGAGTTCACTGACAGGGAGCGGCAGTTTGCTGTACTCAGTATTTTCGTGGACATTGACCCAGTTACCGGCCTCAGCACCAGCTGTGTCTCCCGTGAGTGACACCGCAAGTCTACGGGATTGCTGCAACAATTTCACATTTTCAAGAAATTCTAGAAAGGATTCTTCAATCAAGCCTACAAGGAATAGGTAGTATTTAGGCATACATTAAATATATATATATACATATATATATATATATATATATATATATATATATATATATATATATATATATATATATATATATATATACATACATTTACATGTTCGCGACATAACTTCACACTGATAGGACATCGTGTAGGTTATATCATGTGTTATAAGTGCCTCACTTATTTTATTATATACTGATGTAATATTATTTCCAGTATCAATTTCTCACCTGTTCAGTTATTGATACTTTAATTATTTTAACTATATTTTTTATCAATTTCCTGTAAATGGGTGGACAAGGTTATTTCTTTGGTTTGTATCTGAATAATTTTTCAAACCTTAGACATAGAAAATGTGGACATTTTCTTTTTATCCCAGGGTGGATAAGAATGTTCATAACTTTTGAACTGCATATTTTATTGATGTCATAGACACATCTTCTCAAAATATAAATATGATAGTTCTACAGTAAAGTATCACAGACTGTAAATTTTCAGCCATACCATGTAGAACCCTTCACAACTCGGTACCATTGCTCTCCGCAAAAATTAATGTTTCGTAGAAAGAGTCTTATGCACCACACACTCATTCATTCAGCGTGAAGTAGCAAAAGTTGTACAATGCTAAGAAGGAGCATTCTTAAACACGAAGTAGGCGAAGATTATTTCTGCCATGTTATTCCGGGATTTGCTTACCCAGGTTAACGATTCCACTGTGTTGATATTGGCAGTAATGTTTGTGTTTTAAGTCAGAATCATCCAATTTTGCCATTGTACATTAGATACTAGCCCGTAAGACACTTAAATCTAGGACCCCAGTAGTTGGCAAACCTATGGTTCCAGAGTCCCTAGCTTAGTGTTTACACATATGTTTGTAACATGGTTAGGCTTATGTATAGGATGTTTAGCTGCGAGTTTAGTTTAGTCCTCGCGGAGCTCGGATGGTAGGTGACCGAGCGATGTAATGGCCCCTGTTTCATAAACAGAAGGATTATATAAATGGGTTAATTACATTTGATTTATATACTGATTTATCCCCTGTAACTTTTTATTAACTGTGAGGTGACATGTTCAGTGCACGTGATAAGGTGTGCCCACATGAAGCTGCGTCATATTATGCTGAGTTAAGGCATTAAGTAGCTGGCTCCCTGGCCACCTAAAGCGGGCAGTAGTCTGATATCCTTGACTAGAGGAAGACGTTATTTGAGAGCCATCGTGGATGGTTCCGTCTTCCCTCGATGGAGGACGACGTGCCTATTCCTTTCTCCCTAGACGGGTCACTACTTATTAATTGCTACCCAATCCCTCACACAAGTCGGACGTGATTAACCGGTCTATTTACATAGCCTCCGTCCTTCTCTTAACACTCATTTACAGTGAAAGTTACGGTTGAGTTACACTCTGGAATTGTATCAATAGCAGTTCCTCAATAAAAGGAGAAACAAACAATTGGGTTTCTCTACTAAAACCCAATATAATATAAACGTTCAGGCCTATAGACATAGGCCTAGTTCACGTGTGCTGTAGGAGTACTGCCATGAGCCGTGTGCTGTGGGAGTACTGCCGTGAACTGTGTGTGTTGTGGAGTCCTGCCGTGAGCTGTGTGTGCTGTGGGTGTGTGTGTGTGTGTGTGTGTGTTTGTGGGAGCACTGCCGTGAACCGTGTGCTGTGGGAATCCTGCCTTGAACTGTGAGCTGTGGGAGTACTGCCGTGAGCCGTGTGCTATGGGAGTCCTGCCTTGAGTTGTGTGCTGTGGGAGTACTGCCGTGAGCCATGTGCTGTGGAAGTCCTGCAGTGAGACTTGTGCTGTGGGAGTCCTGCTGTGGGCTGATGGAGTACTGCCTTGAGCAGTGTGCTATGGGAGTCGTGCTGTGAGTTGTGTGCTGTAGGAGTACTGCAGTGAGCCATGTGCTGTGTAAGTCCTGCAGTCCACCCTTATATGTTGGATATTCTATTGGAAATAACATAACCTCAACCTTTAACTTATCCGAGGTTATGACGTAGTCATACAGCAACCGTCTGGTCATTCCTCTAAGTACAACCATGAGAGACTAACACCACGATATCTCCCAGAGAGGGCAATTCGTCCGCATGCGTAACGCTGGGTTATGTGTCAGCGAGATCGCAAGGCAGAAGGGAGTCTCGAGATCGATAATGCGGCGTGGGTTACAGCGGTTTGAAGAGTCTAGCAATTTAACAGATCTACCCAGATCAGGACGGCCTAGGCGCCTAGACTGACCAGCGCAGCAGACGACGCTAGGATAGTGACAGACATTCGCGATCATCCTTCCACCAATGCGGTGGCCGTGATGGAGAGGCTGTACTCGGAGGTCTCTGCGAGGACAGTTAGGCGACGACTCCCTAAAATATTATTTCGAAAATTAAGGAGGAATAGCATTGATTGTAAGTCATTGTATTGAATGAAATACAACTTTGAATGATAGAAGCCACAAATAATTACACGCGAGTAAAAACTCGTCCTAAATCTCCCTTGGTTGTACTGGAACTTTTTTCCTCGTTATAGGTTACTGAATGATTGACTCCTCATACAAGTGACTTGTTTGAACTCTAATCTAAGAACTGTGTACCATCTCACTGTCCTGTGTCCAGTTTTAGTGTCTGCTTCACCATCGACGTTATGTTAAATAAACAGTATGATTACGAAGTCCATGATGGAGTCCATTAGATAGCTATGAGCGCTACCTGACCTAGCTTGGAGAAGGACGTGCCCCTAAGTGCTCGAGTTAGTGACCAGAGCAAATGGTCGCCTTGGATCGTTGTGTTGTGGGGGAAGAGGAGCGGAGTGTGAAGAAAGACGACCTCTTGGCCACTCTGTTAAGTCAGCTGGAGCAGTTGAGGAGTGAGATGGATGCTCTAAAGAGGGAGAACGAAGCAGGCGTGGAGAGTGGTTGTTTCCAAGGGGACTAGGGTCAGAATCAGGAAAGCTGACCAGGGTGTGGAGTGCAGTAACCTCTACCAGGAGTTGGAGGAGGCTGGCAGGGAAGAGAAGAGGCAGGACGAGGAATAGAAGAGGCAGGACGGTGTGGTGCCAGGAGAGAAAAGGGCAGTTCTTCAAAGCCTGCCCAGTGGTAAGGTCGTGGTAATTGGGGACAGCCAGGTGTAGTTTTTAGATAGGACTTTTTGTGCAAGAGATAGGAAACGTAGGACTAGGGTGTGTTTTTCTGGGGCTGGGATAGGGCATGTAGCTGAGAAGATAGATAGGGTTTTGTCAGGGGAGGGTACCAATTCAGTAGTGTGTCTTCGTGTGGGAGGTAATGACATAGGGAAGGTTAGGAGTGAGGAACTTTGTAAGAGGTATAGGGAGGAGCTGGGGAAGGTAAGAGATAGGGGGAGGGATCCCGATAGTATGTGGTGTCTTGCCTAGGAGAGGGGTTGGTCGTGAATGGCCGTCCAGGGCAATTGCTATAAATTGCCGACTGGAAAAACATTGTGCAAACAATGGGTGGGCATTCATTGATAACTGGCAACCATTCTATGGCAACGACTACCTGTACAGTCGTGACGGAGTACACTTGTCTCGTGCGGGGGTAAGGTCTGCATCCCTGGAGAATGAAATTGTTACTCCAAAGGGGTTTCGCCAGTAGAGAGAGGTCGGGGTAAGTGGGAGTCAAAAAACAAGCAGGCCCTGGGAAGTAAAATTGGTTACTCAGGACAAGGGCGCAAAACAGGACCAGGGAAGGGTAGGTTTAAATGTATACTATACAAACAGTAGGAGCGTTAGAAATAAATTAGACTTGCTGAGAGCGGTTGTATGTACCCAGAATGTAGACGTCATAGCAATCACTGAAACTTGATTCTGGCGAGCAAAAATTTTTTATCAGAGTACCACATAGAAGGGTACAACCTTTTTCACAAGGACAGGGAAGATAGGAAGGGGGGAGGGGTCGCACTCATCGTCAGGGACACATTAAAATGTTGTATTAAAATTCAATAAAGGGTGAAATAGGAACCGAGTCTGTATGGGTAGAAATTACGGAAGGAAGAGAAAAACTAATTATGGAGTGATTTACAGGCCCCCAAGCCTTGGGAAAGAAGCAGCTCAGTCCATATGGCAGGAAATGAGTAGGGCAGCAAAATATAACAGCCTGTGCATTATGGGGGATTTCAACTTCAGAAATATTGACTGGGACAACATTGTAGGTGACTGTGAATCTGAAGACTTCCTAGACGCAGTACAGGACAATTTTTTGAAACAACTAATTACAGAGCCTACTAGAGGTAACAATATATTAGACCTAGTATTAACAAATAAAGAAAATATTATCAGAGATATCACAGTAGGGGAAGATCTAGGTAACAGTGATCACAGACATATCAGGTTCACCCTAAATTGCGAAACGAAAATCACTGACAATATGGTCAGAGTCCCAAACTTTCGATTGGCAGATTATTATCAGGGGTTAAGAAGATACGTAGGTGACGTCACCTGGGAACAGTCAGGTCAGTCCCAGGTAGGAACAGGTGAGGTCACATGTGACACAACAATTGATCATGACTATAATATATTCACTCGTATACTACGTAAAGCACAAGAACAAAATATACCATACAGAAAAATTAGGTCAAATAAGAATGAGCCAAGGTGGATGACCAGAAAACTTAAACATGACAAAGGAATACAGAAAGGAATTTATAAGAAACTAAAGGGAGGGGAGGAGCAGCTCAAAAATAGGTATAATGAGGGGAAATTCAGAGGTGGAACTGATATTTAGGGAAATAGAAGAAGAAATTAAAGAAATCACTATCAGAAAAGGATGTTCTTAAGAGGGATAAATAAAATGAAGACAAAATTCCCCAGGGCCGGATGAAATTTTCCCTCAGTCTTGAATGAGTGTAGAGACAGATTCAGCGGACCCTCGTAAATTTGTTTACAAAATCATTATTAGACACGGGGAGTTATTGCCAGATTTGTGAAAACAGGCAATTGCAGTACCCATATTAAAAAGGAAACAGAGCATCAGCGTCAAATTACCGACGTTCAGTTTTGACATCAGTAGTGGAAATTTCTTGAATCAATTATAGCAAAATAGCATCCGATCGCATCTAGAGAAAAGCAAATTAATCTACGACTCTCAACATGGGTTTACAAAGGGAAAATCTTGTCTAACAAATCTACTAACGTTTTTTAGGAAAGTCTTCGAGGTAGTAGATAACGACGAAAATTACGATGTTATTTACTTAGACTTTAGCAAAGCATTTGACAGAGTACCGCATCAGAGGCTTCTGAGAAAAATTAAGGCTCATGGTATCGAGGGGAAAGTTTTAAATTGGATAAAATCATGGCTCACCGATAGAATGCAGAGGGTCAGCGTAGATGGTGTTAAATCTGAGTGGGGCCGTGTAACCAGTGGGGTTCCCCAGGGGTCAGTACTAGGCCCACTCTTGTTCATAATCTACATAAACGATCTAGATACTGGGATCACCAGTGACATAAGCAAGTTTGCGGATAACACCAAAATAGGGCGGCAGATTAATTCAGGGCAGGATGCAAATGCATTACAGGAGGATCTAAATAAACTGCAGGGGTGGTCTGAAAAATGGCAAATGAAATTCAACACCAGCAAGTGCAGCGTACTTAATAATGGAAGAACAAATACTGTCAATGTATACAGCCTTAACAACATCAACCTAGAGAAGTCGACTTGTGAAAAAGACCTAGGGGTACTTGTAAGCCCGAACCTACGGCCTAGAAAACAGTGCGTTAATGTTCGAAATAAGGCAAACAGAGTATTGGGTTTTATATCTAGAAGTGTAAGTAATAAGAGTGCAGAGGTCTTATTGCAACTATATCTTGCGCTAGTCAGGCCGCACCTCGATTATGCGATTCAGTTCTGGTGCCCTTATTATAGAATGGATATCAATTCACTAGAGTCGGTGCAGCGAAGAATGACGAAAATGATTCCGGGACTTAGAAACCTTCCATATCAGGATAGGTTTAAAGAAACTAAACTTGCATTCCCTAGAAAGACGAAGAGTGCGGGGAGATATGATAGAAGTATTTAAGCGGGTAAAAGGAATTAATAAAAGGGCTATAGATAAAGTTCTTATTATATCCGAGCAGGATAGGACTCGTAGCAACGGATTTAAGTTGGATAAGTTTAGGTTTAGGAGGGAGATAGGAAGGAACTGGTTCACAAATAGGGTGGTGGACGAGTGGAACAAGCTAAGCAACTTTGTAGTAAGAGCTGGAAAGCTGGAAAGTTTTAAAAGGAGGTTAGATAGATTCATGAATGATAGAGAGTGGTAGTAACTCTCGACAGGAGGTGCTTTGCACAGGCTAACCGGCCTATTGCAGACTCCTTATGTTCTTATGAGTAAAGAACACGATTATAAGAGTAGATGAAGCCATGTCATGACACCGTCATCGTACTGTACATACATAACCTTCTCACATTTTTATTTTTTTTTTCAACTTATAAATTGTGTTATTAACTGGTAAATCACGGCAGCGGAATAACTTGAATATTGACAGCAGATCATTCGAGGAAATCCACCTCAAGCATTTTTTTTTATTGCAGCTCATTTGTTAATGTAACTGAACTCGTCTAATTATATGAATTCTTCTCTTTGTATGCGTCAGCAATATACGAGAAAGTAACTAATAACCATGTACTTTTCTTACTGTATTTGTGAAAGAAAACGAAACATCAGGCTGTCTTTCTGTTTGTTTTTACAGAATATCTTAGGATATTAATATAAACTAAATGACGCCACAGATTCCTTAATAATTCTCAGTTTGATCACATAAGAAGAATTTTAAATGAATGAAAATCGTAAAAAAAAAGTTTTGCTGGTGGCCCAGACGAGATCCCTGCCACACATAATTAAAAGTTGTCGCCGAGTCGTGGCTGCTTCTGGGCTACATAATTAAACTCTCCGGTCACGAATATCTTATGGTGAAATGGATCAAGACAACGCCGGCCCCAGTCATTACTCTCCAGTTAACAACTCCAAAATATAATTCTGAATTTTTTGCTGAAAAAATACAACACCTTTTTTATTGACTGATAACGATATATTTGCGTGGATTAATGTAAATTAAAAGAATTAAACCCCACAAATATATTGTACATGTCCTAAGAATTCGATTTTCTGAAGTTTAAATGAGAAGGTTAAAGTAAGTGTCTTTTTTCCTTAATTCATGAACACTTCACTCATCCCTCAAAACCACTTCACCTGAACACTTGATTCATCCCTCATAACCACTTCACCTGAACACTTCATTAATCCCTCATAACCACTACGCCTGAACACTTCGCTCATCTCTCACAACTACTACACCTGAACACTTCACTCATCCCTCATAACCAGTACACCTGAACACTTCATTAATCCCTCATAACCACTACACCTGAACACTTCATTAATCCCTCTTAACCACTACACCTGAACACTTCATTAATCCCTCATAACCACTACGCCTGAACACTTCACTCATCTCTCACAACTACTACACCTGAACACTTCACTCATCCCTTATAACCACTACACCTGAACACTTCACACACGCCTCATAGCCACTACACCAGAACACTTCATTAATCCCTCATAACCACTACACCTGAACACTTCATTAATCCCTCATAACCACTACACCTGAACACTTCATTAATCCCTCATAACCACTACACCTGAACACTTCACTCATCCCTCATAAACACTTCACCAGAACACTTCACTCATCCCGCATAACCACTTCACCTGAACACTTCACACATCTCTCACAACCACTACACCTGAACACTTCACTCATCCCTCAAAACCACTTCACCTGAACACTTCACTCATCTCTCACAACCACTTCACCTGAACACTTCACTCATCCCTCACAACCACGACACCTGAACACTTCACACACGCCTTATAGCCACTACACCTGAACACTTCACACACGCCTTATAGCCACTACACCTGAACACTTCACCCATCCCTCATAACCACTACACCTGAACACTTCACTCATCTCTCACAACCACTACATATGAACACTTCACTCACGCCTCATAGCTACTACACCTGAACACTTCACACACGCCTCATAGCTACTACACCTGAACACTTCACACACGCCTCATAGCCACTACACGTGAACACTTCACTCACGCCTCATAACCACTACACCTGAACACTTCACTCATCCTTCTAAACCACTTCACCTGAACACTTCACTCATCCTTCATAACCACTTCACCTGAACACTTCACTCATCCCTCATAACCACTTCACCTGAACACTTCACTCATCCCTCATAACCACTTCACCTGAACACTTCACTCATCCCTGATAACCACTTCACCTGAACACTTCACTCATCCCTGATAACCACTTCACCTGAACACTTCACTCATCCCTCATAACCACTTCATCGCCAACACCGTTACTGGCGCCTGCAGAGTAACCAGAGTTGTAAAGTTACTAAATAAATTTACTTGAGTACTGAACTCAAGTGACCTTTTTGGGTATTTACTACGATTCTAAAATACTTTACATAATTCCGTCCTAGATATAAAGCCTTTATCTATAAATATGTGTGAGACTGAAGTTTGAAAAGCCGTTCCTCCAGCAACCGTGGTGGCGTCAATTGATGGGGTCCACAACCTTCCCGACCAGTGTGATCCATACGAGAAGGCCCCGCTTCAATATTAATATCAACTGACAGAGGAGAATAAAATAGAATGAATAAAACATATCAAGAGAGAGTACGGTTATATTTGTTGTGTTATCAATAGGAAGAGAGAAAATTGAGACCCTGCAATTGTGTGTAAATGAGGCAGAAAGAGAAATCAGCAACCTGGGACTTGGTTTTATTTTCGTGTTGCCAATGGCAGCAGAGTCTACCATTAGACAACACATCTGAAAATAAGCTGAGTGCTAATCAGGTTTAGAGGGATAGGAAAGCCTGTTTCAGTACGTTGTCTCCATATATTATCAATTCGTTATCGGTGAACTCTGACTATTGTTCTCCTGTGTTTTTTTTTTCAATGTAGATTTTAAAAAGAATACTAATTTACAGTAATATTGTGTCATCTGGGTGCACAAAGGTCCTAAATTATTAGTTTTTATTAAAATTGTTTGCGCCTTCCATCCCACAACAATACTATTGATGCTCCCACCTTCCATTCACCCACTACAATATTATTGTTACTCCCACCTTCCATCCCACAACAATACTATTGTTACTCCCACCTTCCATCCCACAATAATACTATTGTTACTCCCACCTCCTATCCCACAACAATACTATTGATACTCCCGTCTTCAATCCCATAACAATACTATTGTTACTCCCACCATCCATCCCACAACAATACTATTGTTACTCCCACCTTCCATCCCACAACAATACTATTGTTACTCCCACCTCCCATCCCACAACAATACTATTGATGCTCCCGTCTTCCACCCCATAACAATACTATTGTTACTCCCACCTTCCATCCCACAACAATACTATTGTTACTCCCACCTTCCATCCCACAACAATACTATTGTTACTCACCTTCCATCCCCTGTAATACTATTGTTACTCCTGCATCCATCCCACAACAATACTATTGTTACTCCCCACCTTCCACCCCTTAACAATACTATTGATGCTCCCGTCTTCCATCCCCTACAACAATACTGTATTTACTCCACCTTCCATCCCACAACAATACTACTGTTACTCCCTTCATCCCACAACGTACTGTTGTTACTCCCACCTTCCACCCCCATAACAATACTATTGATGCTCCCGTCTTCCATCATATTATCCCCACCTTCCATCCCACAACAATACTATTGTTACTCCACCTTCCATCCCACAACAATACTATTATTTACACCCTCCCATCCCAACAACAATACTATTGATGCTCCCGTCTTCCATCCCATAACAATACTATTGATGCTCCCGTCTTCCATCCCACCAACAATACTATTGTTACACTCCCCACCTTCCATCCCACAACAATACTATTATTTTACCCCACCTCCATCCCAACAACAATACTATTGATATAAAATCTTCCATCCACAACAATACTACTGTTACTCCCACCTTCCATCCCTTAATGCTATTAGTACTCCCCACCTTCCATCCCACAACAATACTATTGTTACTCCCACCTTCCATCCCACAACAATACTATTGTTACTCCCACCTTCAATTTTACAACAATACTATTATTTACTCCACCCTTCATCCCACAACAATAGCATTATTTACTCCCACCCTCCATCCCACAACAATAGCATTGTTACTCCCACCCTCCATCCCACAACAATACTATTGATGCTCCCGCATTCCATCCCACAACAACACTCTTGTTACTCCCACCTTCCACCCCACAACAATACTATTGTTACTCACACCTTCCATCCCACAAAAATACTATTGTTACTCCCACCTTCGATCCCACAACAATACTATTGTCATTTACACCTTCCATCCCACAACAATACTATTGTTACTCCCACCTTCCATCCCACAACAATACTATTGTTACTCCCACCTTGCATCACATAATAATACTATTGTTACTTACACCTTCCATCCCACAATAATACTATTGTTACTCCCACCTTCGATCCCACAACAATACTATTGTTATTCACACGGTCCACACCAAAGCAATACTATTGTTACTCCCACCTTCCATCCCACAGCAATACTATTGTTACTCCCACCTTCCATCCCTCAATAATACTATTGTTTCTTCCACCTTCCATCCCACTACAATACTATTGTTACTCCTACCTCCCATCCCATAACAATACTATTGATGCACCCAACCTCCATCCAACAGCAATACTATTGTTACTCCCGTCTTCAATTCCACAACAATACTATTGATACTCCCACCTTCCATCCCACAAAAATACTATTGTTACTCCCACCTTCCATCCCACAACAATACTATTGTTTCTCCCACCTTCCATTCCACAATAATACTATTGTTACTCCCACCTTCCATCCGACAGCAATACTATTGTTACTCCCACCTTCCATTCCACAACAATACTATTGTTACTCCCACCTTCAATCTCACCACAATACTATGGTCACTCCCACCTTCCATCCCACTACAATACTATTGTTACTCCCACCTTCCCTCCCACTACAATAATATTGTTACTCCCACCTTCCATCCCACAACAATACTATTGTTACTACCACCTTCCATTCCACAATAATTCTATTGTTACTCCCACCTTCCATCCCACAGCAATACTATTGTTACTCCCACCTTCCATCCCACAACAATACTATTGTTACTCCCACCTTCAATCCCACCACAATACTATGGTCACTCCCACCTTCCATCCCACTACAATACTATTGTTACTCCCACCTTCCCTCCCACTACAATACTATTGTTACTCCCACCTTCCATCCCACAATAATACTGTTGTTATTGCCACCTTCCATCCAACTACAATACTAATATTATTCCCACCTTCCATCCCACAACAATACTATTGATGCACCCACTTTCCATCCCACAACAATACTATTGTTACTCCCACCTTCCATCCCACGAAAACACTTTTGTTACTCCCACATTCCATCCCACAACATTACTATTGTTACCCCCACCTTCCATCCCACAACAATACTATTACTCCCACCTTACATCCCACAACAATACTATTGTACCTTTCATCCCACTACAATACTATTGTTACTCCCACCTTCCATCAACTACAATACTATTGTTACTCCACTTCCATCCACTACAATACTATTGTTACTCCCCCTTCCATCCCACTACAATACTATTGTTACTCCCACCTTCCATCCCACAACAATACTATTGTTACTCCCACCTTCATCCCACAACAATACTATTGTCCTCCCACCTTCCACCCCCCAATAATACTGTTGTTACTCCAACTTCCATCCCACTATACAATTCTTACTCCCACCTTCCATCACACATCAATACTATTGCTACACCCATATTCCATCCTCAATAATACTATTGATACTTCCTGCTTCCATCCACAACAATACTATTGTTACTCCCACCTTCCATCCCACAACAATACTATTGTTACTCCACATTCCATCCCATAACAATGCTATTGTTACTACACCTTCCTTCCCAATAATACTATTGCTACTCCCACCTTCCGCACAACAATACTATTGTTACTCATACCTTCCATCCCACATCAATACTATTATTTCTCCCACCTTCATCCCTCAATAATACTATTGTTACTTCCTCCTTCCATCCCACAACAATACTATTGTTGCTTCCATCTCATCCCAACAATACTATTGTTGCTCCCACCTTCCACCCACTACACGCTATTGTTACTCCCACCTTCCATCCCACAACAATACTATTCTTACTCATACCTTCCATCCCACATCAATATATTGTTACTCCCACCTTCTATCCCTCAATAATACTATTGTTTGCCAACCTTCAATCCCACAATAATACTATTGTTACTCCCACCTTCCATCCCATAACAATGCTATTGTTACTACATCCTCTTCCACAATACTATTGCTACTCCCACCTTCCGCCCACAACAATACTATTGTTACTCATACCTTCCATCCCATCTATACTATTATTACTCCACCTTCCATCCCTCAATAATACTATTGTTACTTCCTCCTTCCATCCCACAACAATATTATTTTGCCCCCACCTTCCATCCCACAGCAATACTATTGTTACTCACCTTCACCCACTACAAACACTATTGTTACTTCCTCCTTCCATCCCACAAAAAATACTATTGTTGCTCCCACCTTCCATCCCACAGCAATAATATTGTTACTCCCACCTTCCACCCACTACAACGCTATTGTTACTCCAACCTTCCATCCCACAACAATACTATTGTTATTCCCACCTTCCATCCCACAACAATACTATTGTTACTCCCACCTTCCATCCCACAACAATACTTTTGTTACTCCCACCTTCCATCCCACAACAATACTATTGTTACTCATACCTTCCATCCCTCATCAATACTATAGTTACTCCCACCTTCCATCCCACAACAATACTATTGTTACTCCTAACATCCATCCCACAACAATACTATCGTTACTCCCACCTTACACCCCACAGCAATACTATTATTACTCCCACCTTCCATCCCACAAGGATACTATTGTTACACGCACCTTCCATCCCACAACAATACCATTGTTGCTCACACCTTCCATCCCACAATAATACTCTTGTTACTCCCACCTTCCATCCCACAACAATACTTTTGTTTCTTACACCTTACATCCGACAATAATACTATTGTTACTCCCACCTTCCATCCCACAACAATACTATTGTTACTCCTACCTTCCATCCCATAAGAACACTATCGTTACTCCAACCTTACACCCCACAACAATACTATTGTTACTCCCACCTTCCATCCCAGAATAATACTATTGTTACTCCCACCTTCCATCCCACAACAATACTATTGTTACTCCCACCTTCTATTGCAAAACTATACTGCTGTTACTCCCACCTTCTCTCCCACAACAATACTATTGTTACTTCAACCTTCCATCCCTCAATAATACTATTGTTACTCAGACCTTCCATCCCACAACAATACTATTGTTTCGCCCACCTTCCATCCCACTACAATCAATACTATTGTTACTCCCACCTTCCATCCCTACAACAATACTATTGATGCTCCTACCTTCCATCCTACAACAATACTATTGTTACTTCCCACTCTTCCATCCCACAACAATACCATTGTTACTTCCCACTCTTCCATAACACACAATACTATTGTTACTCCCACCTTCCATCCCACAACAATATTAGTGTCAGTCATACCTTCCTTCCCACAACAATAGTATTATTACTCCCACCTTCCATCTCACAATAATACTATTGTTACTCCCACCTTCCATCTCACAACAATACTATTGTTACTCCCACCTTCCATCCCACAACAATATTAGTGTCAGTCATACCTTCCTACCCACAACAATAGTATTATTACTCCCACCTTCCATCTCACAAAAATACTATTGTTACTCCCACCTTCCTTCCCACAACAATAGTATTATTACTCCCACCATCCATCTCACAATAATACTATTGTTACTCCCACCTTCCATCCCACAACAATATTACTGTTAGTCATACCTTCCTTCCCACAACAATAGTATTATTACTCCCACCTTCCATATCACAATAATACTATTGTTACCCCCACCTTCCATCTCACAATAATACTATTGTTACTCCCACCTTCCATCCCACAACAATACTATTGTTACTCCCACCTTCCATCCCACAACAATACTATCGTTACTCCCACCTTCCATCCCACAACAATACTATTGTTACTCATACCTTCCATCCACATCAATACTATAGTTACTCCACCTTCCATCCCCAACAATACTATTGTTAATCCTACCTTCCATCCACAACAATACTATTGTTATTTCCACCTTCCATCCCACAACAATACTATTGTTACTCCCACCTTCCATCCCACAACAATACTTTGTTACTCCCACCTTCCATCCCACAACAATACTATTGTTACTCATACCTTCCATCCACATCAATACCATAGTTACTCCCACCTTCCATCCCACAACAATACTATTGTTACTCCTACCTTCCATCCCACAACAATACTATTGTTACTCCACATACACCCCACAACAATACTATTATTACTCCCTTCCATCCCACAAGGATACTATTGTTACACGCACCTTCCATCCCACAACAATACCATTGTTTCTCCACCTTCCATCCACAACAATACTGTTTCTTACACCTTACATCCACAATAATACTATTGTTACTCCCTTCCATCCCACAACAATACTATTGTTCTCCTACCTTCCATCCCATACAACACTATCGTTACTCCCCTTACACCCCACAACAATACTATTGTACTCCCACCTTCCATCCCAGAATAATACTATTGTTACTCCTACCTTCATCACTATAATACTATTGTTGCCCCACCTTCATCCCACAACAATACTATTGTTACTCACCTTCCATCCTACAACAATACTATTATTACTCCACCTTCCATGCCACAAAATACTATTGTTACTCACCTTCCATCCCACTACAATACTATTGTTACTTCAACCTTCCATCCCACAACAATATATTGATGCCCCCACCTTCCATCCACAACAATACTATTGTTACTCCCACCGTCCATCCCACAACAATACAATTGTTACTCCACCTTCCATCCACAACAATACCATTGTTGCTCCCATCTTCCATCCCACAATAATACTATTGATGCCCCACCTTCCATCCCACAACAATACTATTGTTACTTCAACCTTCCATCCACAACAATACCATTGTTGCTCCCACCTTCCATCCACAATAATACTATTGATGCCCCACCTTCCATCCACAACAATACTATTGTTACTCCACCGTCCATCCCAACAATACTATTATTACTTCCACCTTCCATGCCACAAAAATACTATTGTTACTCCCACCTTCCATCCCTACTCCCACCTTCCATCCCACAACAATACTATTGTTACTCCACCTTCCATCACACAACAATATTAGTGTCAGTCATACCTTCCTTCCCACAACAATAGTATTATTACTCCCACCTTCCATCTCACAATAATAGTATTGTTACTCCACCTTCCATCCCACAACAATACTATTGTTACTCCCTTCCATCCCACAACAATATTAGTGTCAGTCATACCTTCCTTCCCACAATAATTATACTCCCACCTTCCATCTCAATAATACTATTGTTACTCCACCTTCCTTCCCACAACAATAGTATTTTTACTCCCACCTTCCATCTCACAATAATATAATGTTACTCCACCTTCCATCCACAACAATATTACTGTTAGTCATACCTTCCTTCCCACAACAATAGTATTACTCCCACCTTTCATAATAATACATTGTTACTCCCACCTTCCATCTCACAATAATACTATTGTTACTCCCACCTTCCATCCCAACAATACTATTGTTACTCCCGCCTTCCATCTCTTGAGCGGACTTCTTAGTTCAGTCGCTCCGAGCGTCGAGGTGCACTGTGGGGCGGATCACTCGTGAGGTGTAGGTGACTCGTCTTCGGTCAGGGGCCAGCAGCAGGGGACTGGCCGGAGGAAGCAGCAGTTCCTCCACCAGACACGGCCACTCGGCATCCTGACCTTATGTCCGCGACCGGCCGACGCCCATCACTATGCCCACCTTGTCCCAACGTGTCGTCGTCGGGTCCTGGACGCAGACAAGGGCACCAATCTCCAGTGGCTGAAGGGCGGGCGGTCGTCATACCGAGCCTTGGCGTCCTGGGCACGTGAAGCGGCGCGCGGCGTTCGCAGCTCTCGGCTCTGGTCTGCCACTCCTTCGCAAAGGCCTTGGCGTGTGTAGGAGCATACCAAGAGCGGAGAGGGTGACCATACAGGATCTGGGCAGGGAGCGTCCTGTAATGGGTGGGAGTGGACGCGGGTTCTGGGCGCTCTGTGTGATGATGCCAGGCGCGTCGCTCGTTAACTCACGCACCCTGCTGGCCCGATTGGCACCGAGCAGCTGGGATCTGCTCAGGAAAGTCTCTGGGCACCACGCTGCTCCTTGCAGTGCTCCCGACAAAGGTGTGGCGAGGAGTAGGCCGCACGTCGATCCATCCGTAACACGACCTGTCGCCGTAGGTGATCTCTGCTGAAAAGGCCTGGCGTCCGGCATCTGGGAACCGTCCGCATTGTAGTACTGCGGCTGCGGCGGTGGTCCCCAGGCTTGGCGTTTGGTGAGCCCAGTTTCTGGAGGTGCTTCAACCCAATCACCGTAGTATCATGCCGGTGTATCCATTATCACCTCGTGTGACCCGACACATCACCGTGTGTGACGGCGACGGATAGTAGGAAGGTAGCCCTGGGGCGTGTGGTGTTTCCACCCTCCTGATGTGACTCCGCTGCTGCTTGGGGCTGCGTGGGCCCATCTGGAGAGGGGGCTGCCTCGAACCACCCCGAGGGAAGTGCGCTGCTGTCCTCCTCGTCTCTCGGGCTTTTGGGCTTGGGTTGGCGGCAGCACTGTCGTAGTGTCCATAGCGACGCGGGCCTGACGCTGTGGCCTTGTGCGGGGCACCTGTCTGTGTTAGACCAGTGGCCCTTACGGTCACATCCGACACAGTGCGTCGGCGGCCAGGCAAAGTCTTGGGGCACAATGCTGCTTTCCACAGCTGCCACAGGAAAGCACTAGGCAGGCGTGGAAGAGCGATGTGGCAGCCTTCGCGTTGTTGGCTGCCTTCTTATCCTTCTTGTATTGTGAGATAGCTCTCACAGCAAGTGGGGCCCATAAAGGCAAAATTGGCGGACTTAGTGGCTTCGTATGACCGACATTCAGTCACGCTACGCCACCTGGAATTGTGGAGGAAGCGTCCAGGGGGATGAGTCGCTGCATCAACTCTTCATGCCTGACACCTGTCAAGATCCGTACTTGATCAGGCTTCCCTCACATTCCCGGCTGTGCGCCTTGCAGACGTCGATCTCCTCTAATAAACTCTTCAAACGTACAAAAAGTCGTCAAAGTTCGTTCTCCTCCCTGCTTGCAGCTGGTAAAGAAACACGGCGAAGCAAAACCTCGTTGTTCCGACCGCCAACGTGCTCCTGTAAAGGTCGAGCACATCCGTCACTGAAGAGGTAGAGTCGGGAGGCACGTGCAGCATGTTGCTCCAAACTCTCTGGGTCTCCAACGACAAACACGGCCCGCAGTTGGTTGAGCTGTTTTGTTTGGAGGCATGCTGTCAAGGTCTACCATCTCATGAGTAATCCGCGCCGCCTCCACTCACGAAAAAAGCTGAAGCAATGACGTCTGGTGAGAGAGGCGGGTGGGGAGTTGAACAGATGCCTTGGGGAGCTGTTGGGGTAGCAAGAGTACCTGGAGGACGCTGTGGTGTGGTGGAGGAGGGAGTGTACTGCTGCTGCTGGCGGCGCTACCTGCAAGTGAGGGGGGTGGGTTAAGCGCCAGGGTCGCCAATAAGCGCCTCAAAACGCAACTTTTCCTCCTCTCTTCGTGTCTCTCTCCACTCTAGAGTTCCATCTCTCTCTGCGTCTCTCGTCCCGGTCGTCCATCCACTTCAAATTGTGGCGATGTCCGTCGCACTGGAGGTGGAGGATGAGACTCTGCGCCAGTGGAGGGGAAGGTGGTGGTCGTGTCTCCCATCTTGACGTCCTTCTTACATTCCATCTTTGTGTGTGTGCGTGGACTGCACTGTTTAATATATAAGTGGCGCCTCAACAGCTCGAACCACATATATGACATAAACGAAAGCGCATATATATCGCATATAGTCCACTGTACTGTGTCCGTGGTGAGTGCGTGCGTGCGTGCGTGTGTGTGTGTGTCGGAGAAGGCGGGCGTGGTGGGCGGTCGGAGGAAGGCAAGACCAGTGTCCACGGATGTCGCCGCGAGAGGGTGTACGCCTGCGTGCTCCATGGGTACCACAAAAAACAGGCCAATGCACAACTCGGCTCTAGGCACACACTGTACACTGGCACAAACACTGCCACCGTCACTAAAACGCACTGTGACGGAGCAACGCACTACATCGCGGCGAAACACAGGCGCAACACAACACAACACACTATGGTGGCCAACGCATCACCGGCAGGCCCGTAACTGTCGGCATTGTTCACACACTTTTAGCAAGTCCACAGATCTACTCACTGCGCCGCTGAAGTTACTAGTGTGCCCTGAAGAATGCAGTGATGGCTAGGGAAACACTGAGTAACACTGGAGTCCGTTTATTGTGGATGAGAAAAAATACAGAGTAGCCAGCGTGTGCCAAAGCACGGCTCCACACACAGTCAGACTGAGGCTGCCTTGCCATATGGCAGCCTCGGGGCAATGTTGCCACATAACACGTGCAGTGTTGCTACGTGATTATATATATAAAATGCTACTCGGCACAGTAGCTTATGTACAGGGTTGCTACTCGGCACTGGTAGCTTATATACATAACCTACACATCCCACAAAAATAATATCGTTACTCCCACCTTCCGCCCCACAACAATACTATGAATACTCCCACCTTCCATCTCACTAAAACACTGTTGTTACTCCCACCATATCCACAATAATACTATTGTTACTCCCACCTTCCATCCCAATAATGATATTATTGTTACACCAACCTTTCATCTCACAACAATACCATTGTTACTCCCACCTTCCATCCACAATAATACTCTTGTTACTCCCACCTTTCATCCCACTAAAATACTATTGTTACTTCCACCTTCCATCCCCATATTATTGTTGCTCCCACCTTCCATCCCACAACAATACTCCTGTTACTCACCTTTCATTCCACTAAAATACTATTGTTACCCCTTCATCCCACAACAATACTATTGCTACTCCACCCTTCATCCCACAACAATACTATTTATTACTTCCAACCAACAACAATTATGATATATCCACCTTCCATCCACAATAATACTATTCATGCTCCCTTCCATCACACAATCAATCTATTGTTACTCACCTTCCATCCCACAACAATACTATTGTTACTCCAACCTTCCATCACACAACAATACTATTGTTACTCCCATCCCACAATAATACTGTTTGTTATGCCTTCAACTACATACTAATATTATTCCCACCTTCCATCCCACAACAATACTATTGATGCCACTATCACAACAATACTATTGTTACTCACCTTCCATCCCACTAAAACACTGTTGTTACTCCCACCTTCCATCCCACAACGTTACTATTGTTACACCACCTTCCATCCAACAACAATACTATTGTTACTCCCACCTTCATCCCAAAACAATACTTTTTTTCCTTCCATCCCACTACAATGCTATTGTTCTCCCCACCTTCCATCCAACTACAATACTATTGTTTCCCACCTTCCATCCCACTACAATACTATTGTTACTCCCACTTCCATCCCACTACAATGCTATTGTTACTCCACCTTCCATCCCACAACAATACTATTGTTACTCCACCTTCCATCCCAAAACCAATACTATTGTCACTCCCACCTTCCACCCCACAATAATACTGTTGTTACTCCCCTTCCATCCCACTACAATACAATTGTTACCTCCCACCTTCCATCACATCAATACTATTTGCTACATATTCCATCCTCAATAAAACTATTGATATTTCCTCCTTCCATCCCACACCAGTACTATTGTTACTCCACCTTCCATACAACAATACTATTGTTATCACCTTCCATTCCATAACAATGCTATTGTTACTACACCTTCCTTCCCACAATAATACTATTGCTACTCCCACCTTCCGCCCCACAACAATACTATTATTTCTCCTACCTTCAACCCTCAATAATACTATTGTTACTCCCACCTTCCATCCCACTACAATACTATTGCTCTCCACCTTCTATCCACAACAATACTATTGTTACTCACCCCTCCTCCACATCAATACTATTATTTCTCCTACCTTTCAACCTCAATAATACTATTGTTACTTCCTCCTTCCATCCCACAACAATACTATTGTTGCTCCCACCTTCCATCCCACAGCAATACTATTGTTACTCCCACCTTCCACCCACTACTACACTATTGTTACTCCAACCTTCCATCCCACAACAATACTATTGTTACTCCCACCTTCCATCCCACAACAATACTATTGTTACTCATACCTTCCATCCCACATCAATACTATTGTTACTCCCACCTTCTATCCTCAAATACTATTTTTACTGCCACCTTCAATCCCACAACAATACTATTGTTACTCCCACCTTCCATCCCATATAAATGCTATTGTTACTACACCTTCCTTCCCACAATAATACTATTGCTACTCCACCCTCACTTCCCACAACAATACTATTGTTACTCATACTTTCCATCACACATCAATACTATTATTACTCACCTTCCATCCTCAATAATACTGTTGTTAGCTTCCTCCTTCTATCCCACAACAATACGATTGTTTGCCCCACCTTCAATCCCACAACAATACTATTGTTACTCCCACCTTCCATCCCATAACAATGCTATTGTTACTACACCTTCCTTCCCACAAAAATACTATTGCTACTCCCACCTTCCGCCCCACAACAATACTATTGTTACTCATACCTTCCATCCCACATCAATACAATTATTACTCCCACCTTCTATCCCTCAATAATACTATTGTTACTGCCACCTTCCATCCCACAACAATACTACTGTTACTCCCACCTTCCATTCCACATCTTTACTAGTGTTAGTCATACCTTCCATCCCACAACAATACTATTATTACTCCCATCTTCCATCCCACAACAATACTATTATTACTCCCACCTTCCATCCCACAACAATACTATATTGTTATTCCCACTTTCCATCTCTACAAATAATACTATTGTTACTCTCTCATACCCCACAACACACTTATTGACATTCCCACCTTCCATCTCACTAAAACACTGTTGTTACTCCCACCTTCCATCTCACAATAATACTATTGTTACTCCCACCTTCCATCCCACAATAATACTCTTGTTACTCCGACCTTCCATCCCACAACAATACTTTTGTTTCTTACACCTGACATCCGACAATAATACTATTGTTACTCCCACCTTCCATCCCACAACAATACTATTGTTACTCCAACCTTCCATCCCACAACAATACTATCGTTACTCCCACTTTACACCCCACAACAATACTATTGTTACTCCCACCTTCCATCCCAGAATAATACTATTGTTACTCTCACCTTCCATCCCACTATAATACTATTGTTACCCCCACCTTCCATCCCACAACAATACTATTGTTACTCCCACCTTCTATTGCAAAACTATACTGCTGTTACGCCCACCTTCTCTCCCACAACAATACTATTGTTACTCCCACCCTCCATCCCACTATAATACTAGTGTTACCCCCACCTTCCATCCCACAACAATACTATTGTTACTCCCACCTTACATCCCACAACAGAACTATTGTTCCTTCCATCCCACTACAATACAATTAGTACTCCCACCTCCATCCTAGTATTACAATACTATTGGTACTCCCACCTTCCATCCTGCTCACAATACTATTGTTACTCCCATCTTCCATCCCACTAGAATACTATTGTTACTCCCACCTTCCATCCCACAACAATACTATTGTTACTCCCACCTTCCATCCCACAACAATACTATTGTCACTCCCACCTTCCACCCCACAATAATACTGTTGTTACTCTCACCTTCCATCCCACTACAATACAATTGTTACTCCTACCTTCCATCCCACATGAATACTATTGTTACACTCATATTCCATCCCTCAATAATACTATTGATACTTCCTCCTTCCAACCCCACAACAGTACTATTGTTACTCCCACCTTCCATCCCACAACAATACTATTGATTATCCCACCTTTCATAACACAACAATACAATAGTTACTCCCACCTTCCATCCCATAACAATGCTATTGTTACTACACCTTCCTTCCCACAATAATACTATTGCTACTCCCACCTTCAATCCCACAACAATACTATTGTTACTCATACCTTCCATCCCACATCAATACTATTATTACTCCCACCTTCCATCCCTCAATAATACTTTGTTACTTCCTCCTTCCATCCCACAAAAAATACTATTGTTGCTCCCACCTTCCATCCCACAGCAATAATATTGTTACTCCCACCTTCCACCCAGTACAACACTATTGTTACTCCAACCTTCCATCCCACAACAATACTATTGTTACTCCCACCTTCCATCCCACAACAATACTATTGTTACTCCACCTTCCATCCCACAACAATACTTTGTTACTCCACCTTCCATCCCCAATAATACTATTGTTACTCATACCTTCCATTCCACATCAATACTATAGTTACTCCACCTTCCATCCCACAACAATACTATTGTTACTCTACCTTCCATCCCACAACAATACTATCGTTACTCACCTTACACCCCACAACAATACTATTATTCTCACCTTCCATCCCACAAGGATACTATTGTTTTTTACACCTTATCAGACAATAATACTATTGTTACTCCCCACCTTCCATCCCAACAATACTATTGTTACTCCTACCTTCCATCCCATAACAACACTATCGTTACTCCCTTACACCCCACAACAATACTATTGTTACTCCCACCTTCCATCCCAGAATAAACCTATTGTTACTCCCTACCTTCCATCCCACTATAATACTATTGTTTTACCTTCCATCCCACAACAATACTATTGTTACTCCACCTTCTATTGCAACTATACTGCTTTTTACTCCCACCTTCTCTCACAACAATACTATTGTTACTTCAACTTTCCATCCCTCAATAATACTATTGTTACTCATACCTTCATCCCACAACAATACTATTGTTTCGCCCACCTTCCATCCACTACAATCAATACTATTGTTACTCCCACCTTCCATCCTACAACAATACTATTGATGCTCACCTTCCATCCCACAACAATACTATTGATTCCCCACCTTCCATCCCACAACAATACTATTGTTGCTCCATCATTCCCACAACATACTATTGTTAGTCAACCTTCCATCCCTAACAATACTTGTACTCCCACCTTCCATCCCACAATACTATTGTTACTCCACCTTCCATCCCACAACAATACTATTGTTACTCCTACCTTCCATCCCACAACAATACTATTGTTACTCCTCCTTCCACCCCCATACTATTGTTCCTCCCACCTTCCATCCCACAACAATACTATTGTTACTCCCACCTTCCATCCTAACAATACTATTGTTACTCTTTTATTCCATCACATGCTATCTCTTGTTATCCCATTCCATCCTGACAATACTTTTGTTTCTTACACCTTACATCACACAATAATACTATTGTTACTCCACCTTCCATCCCACAACAATACTATTGTTACTCCTCCTTCCATCACAACAATACTATTGTTACTCACTTCACACAACAATACTATTACTCCACCTTCCATCCCAAATACTATTGTTACTCTCACCTTCCATCACTATAAAACTATTGTTACCCCCCACCTTCCTCACAACAATACTATTGTTATACCTTCTATCATAAAACTATACTGCTGTTCCCACCTTCTCTCCACAACAATATATTGTTACTCCTTCCATCCCTCAATAATACTATTTATTGCTCACCTTCCCATCCACACTATATTACTAGTGTTACCCCCCACCTTCCATCCCACAACAATACTATTGTTACTCCCCTTACATCCCTTAAACTTGTTCCTTCACATCACTACAATACTATTAGTATCCCACCTTCCCTCCCATTACCAATACTATTGGTACTCACCTTCCATCCTACTAATACTATTGTTACTCCCATCTTCCATCCACTAGAATACTATTGTTACTCACCTTCCATCCACAACAATACTATTGTTATTCACATTCCATCCCACAACAATACTATTGTCCTCCCACCCCACAATACTGTTGTTACTCTCCACCTTCCATCCCACTACAATACAATTGTTACTCCTACCTTCCATCCCACATCAATACTATTGTTACACTCATATTCCATCTCAATAATACTATTGATACTTCCTCCTTCACCCACAACAGTACTATTGTTACTCCCCTTCCCATCCCACAACAATACTATGTTATCCCTTCCATAACACAACAATACAATAGTTACTCACTTTCATCCCATAACATTGCTATTGTTACTACACCTTCCTTCCCACAATAATACTATTGCTCTCCCACCTTCAATCACAACAATACTATTGTTACTCATACCTTCCATCCACATCAATACTATTATTATCCACATTTCCATCCTCAATAATACTATTGTTGCTTCATCCTTCCATCCACAAAAATACTTTATTTTGCTCCACTTTCCATCACAGCAATATTGTTACTCCACCTTCACCCAGTACAACACTATTGTTACTCCACCTTCCATCCCACATCTACTATTGTTGCTCCTTCCGTCCACAACAATGCTATTGTTCTCCACTTCCTCACAACAATGCTTTGTTGCTCACATTCCTACAACAATACTATTGTTGCTCATACCTTCCATCCCACATCAATACTATAGTTGCTCACATCCCATCACAACAATACTATTGTTACTCCCACCTTCCCGTCCCACAACAATGCTATCGTTACTCACCTTACTTACAACAATACTATTATTGCTCACCTTCCACAAAGATACTATTGTTACGCATTCCTCACAACAATACCGTTGCTCACACCTTCCATCCCAAAATAATACTATTGTTACTCACCTTCAATCCAACAACAATACTTTTGTTTCTTACACCTTACATCCGGCAATATGCATTGTTGCTCACCTTCCATCCCCAACAATACTATTGTTACTCTACCTTCCATCCCCTTAACACTATCGTTACTCACCTTCCACCCCACAACAATACTATTGTTACTCCCACCTTCATCCTGAAATAATACTATTGTACTCTACCTTCCATCACTATAATACTATTGTTACCCCCACCTTCCATCCCACAACAATACTATTGTTCTCCCACCTTCTGTTGCAAAACAATACTGCTGTTACTCCCACCTTCTCTCCCCAACATTGTTACTTCCTTCCATCCTCAATAATACTTATTTACTCAGACCTTCATCCCCACAACATCTATTGACTTCACCTTCCATCCCACAATCAATACTATTATTTGCTCCCCTTCATCCCTACAACAATACTGTTGATTTCACCCTCATCCCACAACAATTTTATGTTGCTCACCTTCCATCACAACAATACCATTGTTACTCACCTTCCATACAATAATACTATTGATCTCCACCTTCCATCCACAACAATACTATTGTTTACTCACCTTCCATCCCACAACAATACTATTGTTCTCACATTCCATGCCACAAAAATACTATTATTTGCTCACCTTCATCCCACAACAATATTATTGTCAGTCACCTTCCTTCCACCAACAATAGTATTACTCCCCACCTTCCATCTCACAATAATGCTATTGTTACTCCCACCTTCCTTCCCACAACAATGTATTACTCCACCTTCACATCTAATAATACTATTGTTACTCCTTCCATCACAACAATATTATGTTAGTCATGCCTTCCTTCACAACAATATATTGTCTCCCTTTCCATCTCACAATAATGCTATTGTTAGCTCCCACCTTCCATCTCTGTGTCACTATTGTTGCTCATCTTCCATCACAACAATACTATTGTTACTCACCTTCCTCCAAAAATAATATCGTTGCTCCACCTTCCTTACAACAATACTATGATTATCACACCTTCAATCTCACTAAAACTTATATTTGTTACTCACCTTCCATCCTACCAATAATACTATTGTTGCTCCCTTCCATCCCACAACGATACTATTGTTACCAACCTTCCATCCCTATAATACTATTGTTACTCACCTTCCATCCACAACAATACTTTGTTACTCCCCCTTTCATCCCACAAAATACTATTGTTTCCCCACCTTCCATCCCTAACAATACTATTGTTACTCACCTTCCATCCCACAACAATACTCTTGTTAGTGCTACCTTTCATCACTAAAATACTATTGTTGCCCCCACCTTCATCCCCACAACAATATTGTTACCCTCCCTTCCATCACAACAATACTGATTTGCTTCCACCTTCCATCCACAACAATTATGTTATTTATACCATCCTTCCCACAATAATACTTATTCATGCTCCCTTATTCCATCAACAACAATACTTTGTTGCTCACATTCCTCACAACAATACTATTGTTGCTTCCACCTTCAACCCACAACAGTTATGTTGTTGCTCACCTTCCATCCACAATAATACTATTCATGCTCACCTCCATCACAACAATACTATTGTTACTCCACACTCCCATCACACAACAATACTATTGTTGCTCCCCACCTTCCATCCCACAACAATACTATAGTACTCCAACCTTCCATTCCTCCAATAATACTATTGTTTACTCACACCTTCCATCCCACAACAATACTATTATTTCCTTCACCTTCACATCCCACTACAATCAATACTATTGTTGCTCACCCTTCCATCCCTCAACAATACATTGATGTCCCACCTTCCATCCCACAACAATACTATTGTTACTCACACCTTCATCACAACAATACTGTAGTTTGCTCATTTTCCGTCACAATAATTCTGTTAGTGTCACATTCCATCCCCACCTTGTGCCCCAATGCGTGACTTCTAG